>NC_132982.1:10102500-10180000 GCF_047496725.1 Anoplolepis gracilipes
AAATTGATATAAAATTTTGATAAAAGCGACAAGTTTTCACAACTTAATCAAACCGGTCATCTCTCATCAATGTTCATTGAGAGAATACAAGGAAGCTCATAGAGGAAAGATAAGGGAATTGGCATCGACCTATTTCTCTCGTCAAACACTCACTTGTAATATCTGAACGCGGCGACGATTCTTTGAAAGTGTTTCCGCTCTTCCTCATCCTCGTAACTATTGTGCATTCTTCTCGGATGCGGACTCACCGTCGTATCCATCGCTTCCATCTTTATGTTGCTTTATGTTCTTCTGCTTTATGTATAGCACGCGCGCGGGTCTTGTTTTGTAATGAATCTCTTCCTCTCTCTCTCTCTCTTTCCTCCACGCGCGTACGGAGTACAGACGGTACAGACTACAGAACTACAGACTCCTCTCGCCTCTCGCAGCGGTACCAGCGGTAGTCGCTCTTATTTGCACTTTCTACACTTGAACCGAAACAAGCACATGTTTCTCGCACTGACAAGAAAAAAAAAAAAAGATGAAAAAAAGACACTTGTACGAGACGTTGAATCAACAGTAGTTTCCTTTCATTTATATTCTCCTTTTACATTTTTTGTATTTTTATAACGAAATAAATGTTAAATCACACACACCATATACACACACACACATACACACACACACACACACACATCATAGAATAAACAGCGTGAAGCGTGAAGGCAGTGAGAGAAGGAAGGCGTGGATTGACGGAGAAAGGGTGAGGAAAATCCAGAGAGGGGAGTAGTAAAGAGAGAGAGAGAGAAAGAGGATTTTATTAAACGTTCTGATTGGCTACTTTGGTAAGAAATTTTTACGACTCTAGAAATTCACTATTCGACAGCCAATCGACGTTTGACAAATTTGTACGTACGATGCATGTAATACCACCTTAATTCTAGAGAAAATAAAAGTTAAATTGGGTTTGAGTCTCAGCTAAGCAGGGTTCGAATCTTGGCTAAAAGTAAGATTTTAATCTCCACTAAGAAAGATTTACCAAGAAAGGAAGAAAAGATTATGTATACATATTCTCTTAAAATGAAAAATGAAAATGTCACTAATTAAAACAGCAAAAAGATTTTAGCGAAGATCAATGAGTACCTATATATTTCACTTTGATAAAAACATTCACATATGCTTTTGCTGCTCTGTCTTATATATATATATGTTTCATTAATTATAATAATAACAGATTTCACTAAAAAATCAGTCCATTATCACTAATTGATTTTCTTTAATAAAATTTCATTATTTTCACTGCTATACTCTTATAAAATCACTGCTCATCAGTGATAATACATTTTGATTTAATTTAAAAGAGTAGGAGATATATAAAATTAAAAATTTGACAAACTCTTTAAACTTTGCAAAAAAATGCGAGCAATTTTTTTCACGTAATATATTAATTTTAACATTTAATAGGCAACTTACGTTCGAATTATATATAAGTATTATATTATTGCTAAAATATTTTGTAAAAATTTTCTAAATAATTGTCCATTTTTGCAAACTTAATACCTAGAATTCTTCGATTATAAATCGATATTATATAAATAATAAATATAATTTATCGTCGCATTAAATTAAACAAAATAATTACATATTTTGCTTACGCGCTTACTGTGCAGCGCCCGCGCACGTGTGTGTGTGTGTGTGTGTGAGGATGTGCTCTCTTATATAACATATTTGAATAATTATAAGAATAACTTTGACTTTATTCATGACACATCCCACGTTAATTTCAAAAGAAATATGAGCTCCCGTGTTTTAATCTACACGCTCCTATTCTCTACAAAGCACGAGTTTAACAATTCTACTCTTCGTGATAATGTCAAATTTAATTATCGAAAACGCACTTGATAAAACTTTTGTGATATCATTTTAAAAAAATGTATTGTTTTAATTTATTAATTTAAATAATTATGAAACGCGGAAATTTATATTTATATTGTCGATGATAATGTGCAATTAGCAATGTTGATTAGTAAAAATTATATATTTTGCAAATAATCGCTAAAAAAAAAATGTTAACTGCTTATTATCCTTCTGAATAATTTCATTATTATGAAATATTTAAAGAGATGAATCGATAATTTGATTTACTCGATGACCCCTAAATGCTAAAGTAAAACGACAACATATATAATGACTTAATTATACTTAATTATGTTTATTTGTACAAGACTATTATTTATACCTCGAGACGGTAGAATTTTTGTTTAATTCTAGTTCAACGACGTGAAAATTTATATGTGGTCGCAAGAGTGTTATAAGTTATATTATATAGAAGAAAAAGAACGTGCTTATCTCTCGGAATATATCAAATTTCTCTAGGGATTTGTCTCTATTGCGTATAAAAGTAGAATTTTGATCGATAAAAAGACACAGTTAGAAAATATTAATACTTTGTTTCAAATTCAGATTGAGTAGATCAAAATCAAAATCAAAATAATTAAAAAAAAATTTTTTATCCGGATTGAACATCTTTCTAAAATTACGAGATTAATTAAGATACAAGTCTTTGAATCTGTACAAATATATATACATATGCAAATTAAAGTGACAATTAATAAACGAAATATTTTATCTTCCCAAAAAAGAGAAAAACAGACTAGAATGAACAGTACGTGTGCACGTGCGCGCGCGCGCGCACGTGTATGTATGACAGGCTGACTCATCATTGATCGCTACTACTTAGAAGCATGCATAAGTCTGTGCAGTGACGGTTGTGACTACTTGACACTAAAGGCATCTCCTTTTCTCTTTATAAAGTTTCTTTCTCTCTCGTCTAAATTATAATTTTTAACGTATAACACTTGACTACGCATTGCACATTCCCTATTGGAATTTACTAAATCTATATTAAAATATAAAATAAAGATTTGAACTTTTAAAGGTTTTTACAGAAATGAAACACGGAGATACGGCACAAAGTTTGAGTCTGTAGAAATCACGTATTGAAACTGCACCGATTCTTGGTCTTCTTTTTCATCATCTTTCTCATTCAAATATCAACAACAATCAAGCGTCACTTGATCAAGAGTAACTTTTCTGGTTTCTTGCTTTTGGAAATGCTTTTCCCTCAACCTGGCAAGATGATGAAACTCTCCCTTTCTATTGACGGCAGCAAAGTTGCAGCTTAACGAATGCAATCCTCTCGAATGGTATCCTATAGGAGGAATTGCAGTGAATTTCCAGCGATAGCGTATATATGTATGCCGATACGTCGGACTCGTCGGAGTCGGAGGCGTTGCGTCGGTCGTCCTCGGACGTCTTCGGGTATCGCGTCGACGTCCCATCGAGACGCAGCCGACAGTCGGTGGCCGGACGTCGCGACGTGCGTACCGCATCGGCGTTAAAGCGCGTGTCCACTCCCGCACGGGAGGGTGCCTCCCGTTCTTATATGTAATCTGATCTCTGTTTGGCAAGGAAGAGGGGGGGGAGGGAGAAAAATTACTTCGACCCTCGTGGAAATTCCCGCGAAGCATCGTCCGCGCGTCGCCATCCCTCTCGTCAGATTGGAGAACCTCCGGTGAAAAGAGCGCATTGCGGAAATGCGTGACAGCTACCGTTGCTTACGCGGTTGACACTGATGGTCTGTATCTGAAAATTTTCAATAAATCAATGATCGGTGATTCTATCGTAAAAGCTGAAGGGATTTCTCAAGAGGCTCGATCGATTTAGACTATTGGTTTTTTGATTGGGAGGGATGATTATAGCGCGCGAGACAACGGGGATGATCCTATCTTGTACCGTGGTTCCAGTGAAAAACGTAAAAAAAAAAAAAAAAAAACCATTTATTATTTATATATATATATATATATATATTAAATCTTTTACGATAGAAATTTACAGAAACATGCGAAAATTATCTTCAGCTAAATATAATAAAAACAATGATAGTTTAAAATAAGAGATACGTACCTATAAGAGAAATATATTTTTATATTTAAAAAAAAAAAAAAAGTATAAAGAGAAACTGCGGGAATAAAACAAAAGATAACGTGCAATAATGGAATAATGAGTTTATCATTATTCGAGAAGGTAGTTTTACGTGTATGTGAAAGATGTTTTATTTTTTTACGGTGATGAAGAAACAAGGGATTTTTTTGCCCCGATTAGAGCATCCCTCTTTGCGAAAGTGTGGAAACAGAAATGGAATAGTGTGATATTCAGGGAGAGAGGGGAAGAGGGGAAAGAAGTCTCGCTGTTATTTAAGTAAGACAAGAGAGAGAAATCTCTGGGATTCTACATATATATATTATTAAAAGCCCATAACAATTCAGTGGGAAATGGAGGTAATCCTTTTTTTACATGAAGATGTAAAAGTAAGGGTGAACGGTAGTGTGTGAAGGAGTGGAAATTCTCTGGATTATTCAAGTGGCGCGAAAAGACATTTGTTTTTATATATAGCAGAATACTGCGGTGAAAGTTCAATGAGAGAGGGTACGGAGTGATCGCGATGCAGGGTGAAGAAGGTAAAAGCGTCTGACGCGTAGCTACGGAGAAAACGCGGAATAGGAAATGAAGTCTTGCCGCATTATTCGAGCTTTACGGAAGAAAAGTTTGTCTTTTATATTTTCGATGCAAATGTGAAATTTTCAGTCTGAGGCGCGCGAAAAACAATTTCATTCGTCATCTACCGAATGAAGCTATGGAGATGATGGTCTTTAGATATTTCATCTTGTTAGTGGAATAATTAATTCAAGGATATATAATTTTCAAAAGTCGTGGGCACGTTTCTTTTCTCGTCTCGCTAAGCAAAAACCGTAGATTAAATTCAAATCACATATATGGAAAAAAAATATTAGAGTCTTGCCTACACCTATATTTACACACTATCAATGAAAGCTTGCTGTCGATTCATATATCGATCGAATTTTTTAGACAGGTTCGTGCGCGCAGGATTCTCACTCGCACACACGATTTTCGTTCTATTTCTCATATATTCGTGTGATTTTGTACATCTACATTGCATGGCAATAGAAATTTACATTAATTCTACATTGAATACCTGCCTATATGCTTTTTTAATTATATACGATATAAATTCACAAATATACATATACGATGTTACAACTTTATCTTTTTATACTATGAGTATTAAACACATTCGATTCTCATACAAAATTATAGGGGGTTGACATGATTTTTATAAATATTACGATATATATATATATATAAAATGACATTTTTATTTAAATAATTATTAATGACAGCCATATTAATGACAGTTATAAATTTAAGCCAGATAAATTGATAATTGGAATGATAAAACGACTTGAAAGAAAACATAAAGTGCTTTGAGTGTATATATTTCATCCTATGTTATAGCAAAGTGTATAATCGGACAGTTATGATACGCGAATGATTATACATTGCTATAGATATCATGTCTATAATTATAGTGATCAATAATACGTATGTATTATGTAAGCATCTGACTCTGTAACTTGCTTATGGATAGCGTGAATGACGACGATTATGTAAATTTGGCACAATTGTTTTGCCTAGATAGTAAAGCAGATTGATAATAGTTACATGCTATATTTTAGAACATGTAATAATTCGATTATTTTTACTATGTGTAAGAAAACCTATTTCATCGAATGAACGCCTCACCTAACAGTTGGTAGCAGTTCGGGAGTAAAAATGCGATTATTCTTCAAGCAATTAAAGATGTCCGTAAAGACGGACATATTCGCGCGCGCGCGCGCGCGCGCGCGCGCGTGTGTGTGTGTGTGTGTGTGTGGTGTGTAACATATTGCCATTAAATTTCTTTTTCTTTTTATCTCCCACTGTTCACCGATTCCCAATTTACGGTAGTATAAATCACACTTAGTTCAACATTCATTGACGGGAAAATCTAGGATTGCCATCGAGAGCTCTTATGTTTTTTTTATCAACGTGCCACGTCTCATGGAGACTTTATCATGATCTCTAAATCTGATAATAAAAATAATAGCAAAGAACGAGAGACAATACGTATAATGTATATTATTGCGACACAGAGTGTTATTGATATACGTCAATATTTTAACTAGTATTTACATGCATTGAAAATTGAAATCAAATAAACGAAACAGGCACGGCAATCAAATTTTTCATTAAGATTTAATTAACAAAAAATTGAATAACTTTTTATTCGCTAAAAAATCGATCTTTTAATAGGAGTGATGTGTATCGAAAAGCGATATTGCGATCATTTTGTACGATCTCTTTAATTGCGCAATTTCTCTTTAAACATTTTACCTTATTTCGCTTACCATCTTTAATACATTAGCAGAAATTGTATGAATAATTCAAGAAGACTTAACACACGCTGACCGTATCTATGGCTAAAATAAAAGGAGAAGGAAACTGAGATCTTCCAAATACCATCGCTAGTAAGCGTGAATCAAGATTACGTCGAGAGAGCTTTTAAGCTTTTCAGTTTTTCTCTCTTCGTCTCATAAAGTTTCTCGATTTGTTATTACAGGTTTTTTTCTTTGCCATGTCGGAAACTATCTGGCGATTTCTCCTTTCACTATATATATTTTTCGTTTTTTTTTCTTTTATTCTTTTCAATTGATCGCCTCGAATTAAATGTCATTTTATCTTTCAGATTAATTCCCAATATCGGAATAATCTTAATTATATGCAATTTTTTTATCAGACTTTAAAAGATTCTCGTAAAATAAATTGTTTGATATGCATCAATCACAATATCATTTTACATTTCTATTTTTGTAATTCTTTATAGATCCATTTTTTATCATGACGTTACAAACATATACATATATATTCCGAGTAATCGAGATTTTGAAATATAAATCCTCTTAATTAAATATGTTTAATAAATACAAATGCGTATTATAAATCAATAAATTATTCTATTTCCTATTTAAAAAAAACGATATGATATAATACCAAGATTTAATTAATTATATTGTTACGCAAAGCTTGCGAAAAACATTTAAAATAGACTAGATTTGTATTCGAAAATTGTAAATCGCATATAGATATGATTTATATGATATAATTAAAAATAATTGACCAATATTTCTTTAAAGTTTTTTTTTTTCTACAGAATGTTTAGATTTTTCGAATTTTCTCTCTCTCTCTCTCTCTCTCTCTCTCTCTCTCTCGCTTCTCTTTAGAAAAAAAACAAACTGCTCTCTGAAAGTTTACATTGTGCATGTATCACTGTTTCACAGCAATATTGACCAGAATACAGTTGTAATAACAAAAATAGTACAGAATAAATGAGAAATGTTAGTTGAAAGCAACATTATTGAATAAAGAATTAGGTAAAAATAAGTTTTGGCTGGTTTGCTGAAAAAAGAATAGGGTCAGCTGTTTGTTTACTATAGCTATGTATATATATTGAGTTTTATTGCTATAATTACATAATTACATGAATAACGAATGAAAGAGTTTGCGTTAAAAACAGTCCTTGAAAGCCGATCATTTAAGTGAATTAGCCATAATAAATGTCGAAATGCAAATTTAATACGCTTACGCGTGTAATGATTTCGGTCCGGTAACCAAATCAATGAAATTTCATTGAATCATTCTCGTGAACTTAATAGGATTTGTCATTAATGAATAGTATGATAGTTGTATACTTTTCCTCGATGAAATAATTTCAACAATTTCTAACAACCACGATGAGCTATTAATTGTGCTTAAGCAATCGAAAATGTTAATATTCATTTATATAGGAATGAATAAATATACTGTACTGTAAACGAGTATTGTGCGTGCTCGAATAATGGATTACTAATTACATAATTGCAATCAATTATTCTTTCGTTGATTTAACATATTAAGATAAATTATTAAAAAAAAAAAAATCTAATTTTTTTACTTGTAATATTTAAAATATACGAAAATTATTCTCTCTAGTTATTTTTCAAGATGATTCCCGTATGTTATTTCATGACTCGGGCTGATTTTTGTTTGATGATTTTTCAATGATAATCAGGTAATTCGAGCAAAAGTCAAAGTTTGAAGGAATGCTTCTCCACCTCGCAAGCATGTCATCGATATGTAACACACTGAATCTCCGTGCGCTATGTTACATCCTGTGCCAAGGATTCCATTAATTTCCATCCAAGTTCCTCGCAGCGGTCGTTGAAACAGTTGTCCTGAATAGTTTTCGTGGTTCGCAATGTTCGACGACCAAACCAAATGCGTTGTCACATCGGGGGTGCTTCGCTATTATATATTACATTTGTCGAATAGTTTTTGACACATGAGAGATTTATAAATGTCCTTCAACCTTTGTCGACTGCATGAACGTTATACAAAGTTGTAAAGTTTCAAATTTATCTTTCGACAGAATATTAAAATTTCTCTCACAAATATTTATCGTCCTACGTCCGCTAATAAATGCTGCGCGTGATTATGTGCCTCCGATAAATAATCTTTTAAAGTCTCTTCGTGTGTTGCTTCATTATACAGTTGTTTACGTATCAAATAGCCACGACGGAAAATCCAAGGGGATCTTTCGCGAACGCTAGAGCTTAGCAAATCCCTGTAAATCAAGCTCTGTTTGCAACAGTCACTCACCCATAATCCACACCTTCTGACTTGGCAACCAAAAGCCGGATAGATATTTTCCTGATGAATGAAATGTTGACAAAATCCTTTGCAAGTGTCTCTCGTTCGCGCACATTATTTTTAATGTAATAAAAAGTTGTCTTTTTTTATAGTAAAAAATACATAATAGAAAATCACACCTTTTTTAATGGATGGGAACAAAATTTCTTACCGTGAATGGAACGCGTATTTTTCAGAATTTTGTCAAAAATATTGCGATAGATTTTTTAGTACGACAAGTTGCTGCATCGTTCTTGTAATGTGTAATACAAATATGAATACAAAGTAAAATCTTCATTTCAATTATTTAAAAAATTAACAATATAAAGAGATATAATATGAATTGTATTAAAAAAAAATTGCGCCGAATATGTTTTTAAGATACAATCTGTAAAATGTTATACATGTCCAAGGGGATATCGATTAAGTATTTTTCATGTCACGTCGCGTTACAACAAATCAAACGGCTTTCGGCTTTAACACTCTCGTCTCATTTCGATTCTAGTCACAATCACAATTACGATACAATTCCCGATCGCACACTTGACCACACGCCGTTGCATCGCATGCTTATCCGCATTGCGTGCGGTACGCATTTTCATGAAATTGTGCCACGTAATGCCACTGCGTCATTATCTGGAATCCTACGCACATTCCGCTGGTCCCTTCCGCCTTGCAGGAAATACAGAAATTGTATTTTCATCCGGAGGAACTGGGCAACAAGTTTTTACGACGCACTAACAAATGTGGCTTGCGCAACATTTTTCTTGCTTTTAATATTCTCATAAAACAGTGCGGGATCCGAGATTCTCGTTGCTGGGATTTACACGAGGTGGAAAAGAGGAGAGAGAAAAACAAATGTGTCTTTTTCCTCTGAAAGAGAAGTCCTCATGTTGCAAATATATGTACATGTATATATACACACACACACGCGCGCGTAACTTTTAATGCAACTTTGTATTTAATTAAACCATAATTCGTAAAACTTTGAGAAAGAAACGCATTCTAGTAATTACGATGACAAAATAAGTATGTACTAATTGTTAGAAAAGTTAATAATATATATACATTTATACATGTGTGTCACGTAAGAATAAAATAACTTATATCATTACATATACATCATTAGTAACGACGTTATAATATTTGCAAAAATTTCATCTCAACTTGAATTTAACGTGATTTTGATAGGGTAAACTGTAATTTTTTCAATAATCGCTACATTATTCGAAATAACGATATTGTAAATCTTATATCATATTCTTACTTTTAACTACCTGCAAAGTTTTTCATTTCTCCACTAAAAACTGTTATAACGTCGAATAAATTACAGTTGAGCTATCGTAATCCACGTCTATGGACATATTATAAAGATATGTAAATTGTTACACGACCTATAATTTTTATTTTCGTTTTCATCATTTTTTTTTAATAAATATTATGGTCATCTTTTTCTTAAAAGATGGGTAAGATGGCCAATGCTTACATTGGGCTATTTTGACGATATAAAATTTCTATGAAATATTTTCCTTTTAATTTCGATAATACTACGAAATTTAAGCTTAAAAATAAGAAAAAATAAAAGTATGTTTTTTGCATTTTAAAAAACTATGGCTATCTTGCCCGAGTTTACCTTATCAGTAAACATCATGTTTGTCATTAAAAAACATTCAAAAGTGTGATAAAAGTATGACTTTTGTGATTGAAACTTTATTGAAACCATGGCAAATTGCGGGAAAGTTTCTTTATAGAGATAAAATGAGATTTATATATATATATATATATAACAGTTTATTTTATCCTCTCCTTGTCTGTCTGTCTGTTTCTCTCTCTCTCTCTCTCTCTCTCTCTCTCTCTCTCTCTCTCTCTCTCTCTTTCTCTCATTCCTCTCTATATCAGCCTGATAATACGCAGACATAAGCAGACATCTCATATCTTTAGGCATTGCCAGCAGCTAACTCATCATTACCGAGTAATCTCTTGATCCAAGTTTGTAACCAATGTGTTTCCAAAGTTTAGTGGGACTTTTATCATCTTACTTAACATCGAGATATATGTATATAACGTCTCTTATTAATATTCTGTATAATTCTATATCCATGTTTTCTTTGCATTGTTGCTAAATTACAGAGGTAGAGTGATCGGGAAATGTAGTATAATATTTCTCAAAGCCGTTCAATATCACGAGCAATAGAGGAGAGTAAAAAAAAAAAAAAAAAAAGAGGAACTTTCAGCGCAAATAATTGTTTAGCACAAAGAAACTAGTACCAAACAACATTTTCTGGTTGTCGAGGCTCATAAAAAAGAAACAGCCGACCGTCGACTGAAAACTAAACGAAATCGAAAACCCAGGAGAGCTAGATAGCTATTAGTTGATCGTAAGGTCAATCGTTGCTGAGATTGAATGCTGATTGACTTCATTTCGAGATGCTCAGCATTTCTCTTTCACGTTCCCTATTTACGCTCAACGCTAATAATAATCTCGCGTTAATAAAACGTGATATTATAAATGCAGTTATCATAAAGAAATACATATATATTATAAAGCGTGATATAATAAATGATTTCTTAAATTCCACAATTCAATGTGGATAGAGAATCATCAATTTTTTTTTTTTTTTCCCCCCCAATACAATTGTGTAATTTGTCCAAATATTATATAGATTACTAACTAAATTACAAATTATTTAATCGATGTAACACAGGATTATTTCAAACATATTTGATTATTCATTGAAAAGTGTAACTAATATAGAGATTATATATAATACGAATAGTGATTAATCTTGATAAGAGAAAATATAATATATTTATAAAATCTAACGATAAGAAAGACACTGCTATATATATGTATATAACTGTTGTCAAGCAAGAGCTCATTATTTATCATGTAGCTTTTCTTTTCCAATAATTCTTGTTATCCGTGCTGCATTTCTGATGAAACTAAAAGATCAATCAAAGAAGAATAAAAACTCGTTGATCTAAGAGTAACAAGAGTTTTTCGCAAAGTAATTTCGCGTAAATTTAAGAAAGCTTAAGAATGCGAATTTTACACACGGAACTTTCAATGGTCTACTTTTATTTCTAGAAGCTCTGTTTTATGCGCTGTTATGCTTTCATTTGTTAGAATCACTGCCGATACGAACAATAAGCCGCGATTGAAGAGCGCGGATAATTCTTGATAAATCGATAAAACTCTCGAATGTGCTCGCCTAGTTGTGGGCGATTTGAATAAACGCGAAATTTGAACAAAAGCATTTTCTTCGTTTGGGATAAACGAGCCGTATTTCGAGCCGTCGCGCTCGATGGGTCGCTCAATGATTTCAAATGACGAAATTTCACATGGCGTGTTCCTGATCCTTTTTCATAGAAATAGAATATACCGCGGCCGCAATGTCACAGCGGGTCATTCATAAGAAGGAAGAGAGATTGGCGCATTGTCCTGACTAGAAAATGAAGCTCGTTTAACTCTCATCATGTCTATAAATAACGACTATATTATCGCGGATCAACATTTTCTTCAAATTTCCGCAACATTTCAACAATTTCTGCAATATTAAAAAAATGCAATTTTTTACAATCTTTTTTTACTTTATATAGGTACCTATTTATTACGTCGAGGTAAAATATATAAGAAAATTATTCAGTAAAGAATTTATCGAAAATTATGCTTCCAACTGCAATTTTTATTCGAACGCGTCCCATTACGATAACCGAGATAATGATATTTACCTTTCACATGACAAATATCGTAATTTGTGAAACAAATATATGAAATGTAAACAATAATAATAAACTATGTCTTTCTAACATATCGAAGGACGACGAAACCATGGTCCTGACCTCAATTCTCAAAAAAAAAAAAAAAAAAAAAAAAAAAAAAAAAAGCCAAGGAGTCGCAACATCAATCATTGTGTCTGAGCGCTATATCTTGTCAATACTATCGGGAATAGAGTTCGATTCAGTTCGACCTACTCCCCAAAGTCATCGATCTAAAATCGTATACAAATGTAAATCTGCTAGTGAAAGGTGTTAAAACATTTATGATTTTATTGGACAGTAACATGTAGGTTAAATAAATGTTTATGTGCAACGTTAACACGCATATATCGGAAAATCTCGTGTAACACCGACACGATGAAAGCTAATATCAGAAATTCTTCGAATAAATAGGACTTGGAGTGGAGATGGTCAGGGTATCCTATGTTTCTCTCTCCGAGAAGAAAGCATACTTTATTTATGTCATATTTTAAGAAGGCGAAAGCGGTTTTTTTTGCACATCAGCAGAAATCGTGTCGCAAAAACAATTCATATTTATATTTTTCCATCGTTTTTTTTTCTCTTAAATGTAAAAGGAATAAAATTATTTATTTTAATTAATTGCACATGATCGCTGTGCGATATCTCGATGGTGACAAAAGTTGCGAAAAGTTGACAAAATGTCGTGCGGGATCAACATTAGTAACATTAGACTGTATTAGACTTAATATTAGTTTTACTAATAATCGATATATAGATAGAGTACTACCCACGCGTTTTATGATTTTCAACTAAATACAAATTTTGTCTAATTTTAATCCGGTTATGATGTGTTTTAATGTAAAGGCAGCTTTGAGCATCAGAGCTTGTTACGTGTTACCTAACCAATCCACTTTGATCCGGTGAGAGATCGATGAATCGCAACGGATCCTGTAATGGAATTTAGCCCTTTCAGCGCAGAAACGAGCTTATATAACGGATTTGCGCTTATTGCAAAAAAATTTATCCAGCTAATATTAAGTAAAAATTTGCTCACTTAATACTAAGGAAATGTAAATTATATCAATCGAGGTAATAAATTGTACGGTGCGCGCCGTTTTTCCGTTCATTAAAATTCTTTCATGCATATAAATCGTACAATACTTGCGCCAGCTCGATTAAATTAAAGCGAGTTGTGTATGGCATTTATCAAAGTTGTTTTACTTGCGATAACAAAATTTTCATAAAAAAAACTTTAATACATTATTATATAATTCGATATAGTTCCATTGAATTTCAATGATTAAACAATTATATCGCGTTATACTCGTTTATTCGGATAATCGCGCGAATTGTGATAAAATTGCAACCTGCCTGGCCCTTTTTAACTCGGCAGATTCGAAGAATCGGCACGTCTCTAAATCGAATTAAATCGTGTGCGGCGAAGCGCATTAATGCGGACAAATAGATGGATTACTGGAACGAGCAGTGGCAGCGGGAAGCTAACAGCTCCAAATGACTCTGAATTTATTGGGAAATGTTCAGTGATTGAGATACAGGACCACGATTAATCGATCTGTGCGTTCACCCATGAGATTTAGCTGTGCGAGATGCAACGTTACGATTGATCGTATTCTTGCGTCCAATGTAACGGCGGTGATCAAAATCAAGGAGATATTGGCTTGCTTGTCTAATTTTGCGAAAGTGGAATAAACTCGGCTAAGATGGCCATAGTTTTTTTTAAATGCAAAAAACATACTTTTATTTTTGTATTTGTAATTTTTTAATAGCGCTTGGCGTATTATCTTCGTTGAAGCTTAAATTACGTAATATTATCGAAATTAAAAGGAAAATATTTCATAGAAATTTTATATTATCAAAATAGTACAACATAAGCATTGGCCATCTTACCCAACTTTTAAGGAAAAGATGACCATTATAATATTTATAAAAAAATGGTGAAAACGAAAATAAAAATTATACATCATACAACAATTTACGTATTTTTATAATATGTCTATAGACGTCGATTACGATAGCTTAACTGTAATTTATTCGACGTTTTAACAGTTTTTTTTTTTAGTAGACAAATGAAAAATTTTGCAGGTAGACTGAAAAAAAATTTTTTTTAATCTAAAAAAATATTTAATTCAATAGATTCAAACAAGTATTTATTTAAATTAAGCAAAATATATTTGAATTAGTAAAATATACATTGTCTATTTTACTATTCAACAATATATTTTATTGATTCAAATTTGTTTTTGCTTAATTTAAATAAATACTTATTTGAACGTATTGAACTTAATATTTTTTTAGATTAAATAAATTTTTTTTTTCAGTGTACAGAGTCAAAAGTAAAAATATGATATAAAATTCACAATATCATTATTTCGAATAATATATGCACATAAACTACTAATATAAATATCGATTATCTTTGATAATGATATTTTCTAAAAAAGGGCATTATGTAGCGATTATTGAAAAAATTACAGCCCATGGCCATCATAGCCTAAGTTTACCCTATTCTTTTCGTTTCGGAGAAATTCCAGACATTCACTTTCCATTATTTAAGTTTGATCTAACATAATTTTTTAGAGCGAGCAATCATACTCTTTATAAATTGTACAAATTACAAACTATTAATTATATGTTTACAGGTGTTGGGAGGATTAGGACGCAGGATGTCGAGCGGCGACAAGGCTTCACCGGGCCTAACCATCGATCGCGCCGCTTTTTTGCTTCTACGAGTGAAGAAAGCTTTCAAAAAGAAAAAGCAGCAGCGTAAAGAGAAGAGGTGAGTAGTTAGCCCGTTAATTTAGCCGGCCGACGGCTTTCACGAAAGAAGGAAAGAAAGGCGGAAAAACCCTAGATGGAAGAAGCAAGGAAAATTGCTTGCAACTTTTGTTTTTCTTTTTTTCGCTAAACGCTAAATGCACAAAGCTGTCTCACTCAACATGTCATGGTAACGCATAACATAAAGAATTCGTTGAAACATGTAAAATTGATGCTTATAATGATAATACACGACTTTTTCATTCTCTAATTATTCTCTTGTCTTGAAATTAATTTTGATACATCTCCTTACACTCTTTAATCCCGACTAGTGATTACACGGTGCATCTTTAATGCAAAATTGTATTATGCATAATCTGTATTATGCATAACCTACGAGGCATCAAATAGAATTTATAGATTGATTAAGCTTTGCATTTCATTGTCACAGGGAGGAGGATAACGCTGGTGATATATCAATCAATATATCAATTTATAGGAAAAGGAATTTTTATATCGCGCGCAAGAGAGCTTATCACTTGCTGATAATATATTACTAAATAATTCTAATTGTAAGCAGAAAAAAAAAAACTTGATTTCTGTGGATAAATCATTAACACGCTTCAAAATGACCGCATGATTTCTCAACACTCTGTATATATAGATATATTCTCCGAATGGCTTTCTATATCAGTTAAACTTTATTTTACACACTCGAGATTGGTAAGTAATTTTTCCCGCTATTGAATGCACGTCAATCGACAACAGATTGACCCGACTCTAACTTATCGCAACAAAGCTCCGTCATCCTACGTAACCTTTGAAAAGCATTGAACATTGCTCAGACATTTAATCACGAAATTAATCAACAATTTATTTATTTATGTTACGAGAAAATGCCAGCTTTATTTCGTCTGTGACATTAATATTCTTTGACAGCTTTTGAATATTCATAAAGCGGCTACTCGAATATAAATACACGCGTTAAGATTCAGAGAGCATCTCGTCTTCCGTTTAATCCAGCGCTCATTCTCGACCATATTTATTTAATTAAACAACATCGATCGAAGGTTTTATATTTATCTCATTCATGAAATCGCGAAACTCACATATATTATACATGGAAATTATCGTCGCGTATGTTTATATTGCAACGAAATTATTTCAATAATTCTCTCTTCTTCATTATTACATGAATCTCACAGCAAGACGGATAAAAACTTTGGCAATGTGATTAATAAAGGAGAGATTGCCGAATAATTAATTTTAGTTTCGAGATAATTTTCTTTTTTTTTTTTTTTTAGGAATAATTCGGAATTAGGTAATTCGGAATTTTCGTGACCCAGGTATCGTGAATTTCTGATAACTACTACTACTACTACTACTAACAATAAAACACAATTATATGTACATTTGGTATGCGCGCGAAAATTGTAGCAAATTACAACTCAAACGTATCACGCATTCGGACAGATGTCTATTTATACTTTTGACGTGCCGCGAGTGCGGCTCATTTCAGGAAAATCTGCAAATACATCTATTAATAATATCATGCTTTGTAATTTCGGGTACGATAATAAACAGCAGTCAGTTAAATCTAATATCAGCAGTTGGCATAATCTAATAATGGTTACTTCAAAGTGCTGCCAAGTGTTTCAATTCACACGCAGATCAAAAGGTTTTTCATTTCGTTACCGACCATACGTTCTCTTTACCTCGTTCGGACAGTGATGAAGCATCTCCTCGAATTTCTCGGATCATTTTACCTCTGGGGCGTGAAAAATGGATTCTGCAACGTGTCGTTTAAACATTTTGTATCGTATCGATACTCGTAACGACGACAAGTATGTTATAAAAGCTGCAGAATAATTTCGAAAAACTATCAAACATTTTTACATTATTCATACTAATATCATTGTCATTATATTGCAATTTATGAATTTAAGAAAACTATTATATATTATATGTATATATGTCATACATCATTCGCACAACTTTTCATTAATAGCTTACATGAGATTACGCCGCGCATCTATATTACGATATTATCTTATATATATTATTTAAAGATAACATTTTCCGTGCTATTCTTTTTTCAACATGCACATACAAGTATAAACACACATGACATTTCCAACGTGAAAAAATGACGAAAAGCATAGTAAAGGAAACGCGATGAAGATCGTAAAGATAAAGGATAGCCGCTCCTTCGCTGCTTCACTCAGACTCCACATTTTTCTCAAGGAGATCGTACCGAGCATCGCGTGGGTGCAGATAGATCGAAGGTAATATAGTTGGCGTTATACGAGGCTCGCAAGCTCGAATGTCTACATAAATCGGATAGATGAAGCAAATGAGTAATAAAAGGAGTAATAAAAGGAGATGTGTAATGAAGCGATCTCTTTATTTTATTTTTTTTTTTTGTTTTTTTTTTTTATTCAACCGTGATTGAGGGAAATAAAAAAATACATGTACGATATTATTATATAATACGTGTGTCTTTTCTATCCTCGAAATTGGATGAAATTTTTGTTGTATCACGTCCATGTCTTATTTCAAAATATATCCAAGTCACTGGTGATTATCTTAGTCTGTTGGTAGGTCGAGTAAATTGTTGCAAGTTTGTGGACCTGAGCGAGGTAAACTATGTTACCTTCGCCCGCTACATGTATACTGCTATACGCGGTATAATACGGAGGTAGCGGCAAGTTATCTTGATAAATTCAAACCAACTCTGAGGGCAGTATGCAAATTGACCAACTATTTACCGAAGAAATAAGCAATCATGCGGACATCACCCGTCGCGGTGCATTAAGTGCATTTCGCGCAACGCTGCGCCATTTCCACTCGGTTGCACCTACGAGATTATTCATCTTTCCTTCCAATATCCACTCTCTTTGCCTAACTCGATGCTATTTGCGATTTATAAACATTTCTTTGCATTTCTTTCTTTATACTATGAAAGAAATATGCGCATTTATGTAAACAGCTAAACAGTGTGTTTTCCACGCACCATGTTTACAATGATAATATAATACATACCGTTTCCTTGTTTATTTGGTTCCCTTGTCTATTTCACACTCTCAAAGTAACACTCTTATACCGTGTAACGTTGCTGTGACAAATTTTGCTGTAACAATTTTATTGTATACCTTTGCGCGCATTGTGCAGAGTGTAATAATGATGCAAATAATATTTTTACAGGGAACACACATACACAGCATGACTGTATACGTAGAAGCTCGCTCGTAAAGCTTCTCGTCAAGCTTACCTAACTTGGCAAAGAAGGAGGGAGGGGAGGGAGGGGAGGGGGGGGGGGAGTGATGCGAAATAGCGTTAAACTCCGTTAAAAAATTCAATATAAATAACGTTATCGGTTACTGAATGTTTGCAAACATTTCAAGATTAATAGCTACATTTTAGCTTTGACTCAACGTGACCCACTCTTCGCTCCATCGTGCCCGTCATTTTATTCCCTAATGGATACTTCCTCCTAAACGAAGACTAGGTCAGACGTAAAATGTCAAAGAATATATATATATAAAAACACAAAACTATGCATATATTATGTAATGTATCACATTTATCTTTATTATGAAAAAAAATCTGCTTTATTTAGCATCTAAATAAAGTATGTTTATATAACTCGTAATGTAATATTGATGATGAAATGTAGGAATTTCATCATCATTATATTACATTATTCAAAAAGATTTGCCAGAAAATATCGCATATATATATATATATATATAATCGATGTGTTTCCTTTTACTGTCTTTTTTTGTCGTTGTTCTTTTCAACTCGTAAGAGAAACTAAGACACTTTGAAACTTTCATAGTATTATGTATATTAGTTCACATTCTTTTTTCAAAACCATTACACTTTTTGTACGACGTTAAGATTTTTTTTTTTTCTTAAGAGAACTTAATTCCCATTTTCCAATAGTACAAGTGTTCTCGATGGATTCTATATGCGTGATAAAGCATCCCGGAAAATTATATTTCGCCTGGTGAATACCCTTTTATTGATTTCTATATATGTATCGCCGATTGGCTGCAATTTGTTTGCACAACTGATTGTGAGTAACTTTTACGACCATCGGGCTATACATTTACAAAGCGCAGTTACCTCTTACATTTTCTCCTGACATTTTCACAATACCTAGAGTATCTATACACATGTCTTATCCAATGCATCACCCATTATTATATAGTACTGTAATATTTTTTATGCATTTCTTTTAAAATATAATATAATATTAATAACACTACAGTTTTACGTTTTAACTCGGCTTGCCTCTGGTTCGTTTATCATTTCGTTTATCAAATAGGCTGTCTTTTGTTTAACGATAATCGAGGTCAGGGTTGATTTGCTGCATTTGTGTAAAGGACCCGATGCCATTATAGTATACGATGTAAACGCCGAGATAGCTACTTCACGCGCGCGTAACATCATCGACGAGATACGCTTGCGTGTGCACGCGTGTGCACACCCATACATTTGTTACGTTTGCGGAAACTCTAGGTCGGCACGCCTGGTAATACACGGATGTAATGCACGACACGTCGTTGGATCTTTGCGATGAGATTTCTCATTTACTTGAATATACACGTAATTTGTGGAGGTTCCATTAGAAATTGTACGGTAATGTGATGGTGTGCAAAGTGCACCCACAAACACGTTCGCACATATTCACATACTTACTCTTGCGTACAATTATCCGTTTTGCGGAAACAGAAGGCCGTATTGCACGACAGCATGATTTATCATTTTGAATTAATGTGCCTTCGAAATCGCAAAACATTTTCCTAAAATTAGAAATAGATAGACGAGGATTGAAATATAAAATTCTCTTAACTTTATGTCGATTATCGTTAATGCAAATATTGTCGCACTATTATTTAATAGTTATTAAATATTTATTTGTGTAGGCTAAACTAGGATATAATGGCCATAGATTGTAATTTTTTCAATAATCGCTACATAGTGCGCTTTTTTAGTCATTATCAAAGATAATCGATATTTATTTTAGTAGTTTATGTGCATACATTATTCGAAATAACGATATTGCGAATTTTATATCATATTTTTACTTTTAACTAGCTGCAAGTTTTTCATTTCTCCACTAAAAACGTCGTTATAACGTCGAATAAATTGCAGTTGAGCTATCGTAATCGACGTCTGTGGACATATTATAAAGATATGTAAATTGTTACACGACCTATAATTTTTATTTTCGTTTTCAACATTTTTTTTTTATAAATATTATGGTCATCTTTTCCTTAAAAGTTGGGTAAGATGGCCAACGCTTATGTTGCGCTATTTTGATGATATAAAATTTCTATGAAATATTTTCCTTTTAATTTCGATAATATTACGTAATTTAAGCTTCAGCGAAGATAATACGCCAAGCGCTATTAAAAAATTACAAATACAAAAATAAAAAAGCATGTTTTTTGCATTTAAAAAAAATTATGGCCATCTTACTCGAGAGTTTACCCTATGTAAATAAAAATTTCTGTCAAAAACATTCCGTCGCGCGTACGACGAAATAAATATCAAGTTATCGTGAGTAATATTTTAAGTAACTACTTGAAATGCAAATTAATGTAATGCGGTTGATTAATTCCCGCAGTAAATCACTATGATATCGCGCAGTTAAGCGTTACATCAATCGTATCGTGGTTGTGGCGTCATTATCAAAGCACCTACATACAAAGTACAATACATTACAATCGAGCAACGAGCGTAAACGCACACATAAATACGCTCACACAGCCATTTACGCATGAAGTGCCAGATTGTCATATACTCAAATGTTAATTTCTACAAAGCGTAGTAGAGTAACCATCAATTGCGTTTCCATTACAACTAGCCGCAAGATATATTCTTAATCGTTGACCTCTGTTTAAGGGACCTCTGTTCAAGTTTTATGGACGAAAGATAATGGACAATCAGATCAGATCAGATCGGCAAAGAAAAGTCCCGTGTAAATTTCTCGCGTGAAAAAATCTAAGAGAGATAAGAATTATCGTTGCATAATTAACAAATAAATTCTATATTTTATGTTGTGCCAATGAATGCATTTTTATAATTCAATCGCGAGCTTGAAAGAGCGATTTTTCGTTCAACCATGCAATCGTATAGAAATTTGCGCGTTAAAATTTACAAAACATTAATTTCATTTCAAAGCAAACGTAAAATTGCGATCAGTTTACGTGTATTTTTTTTTTTTTTTTTTTTTACTTTCGCAAGAAAATCACTTTATCCTATGTATATATACATATGAAATTGCAATCAAACGGCTGATATATCTCGCTTGCATATTCATCTATACATGATAATTCAGAAATATTTATTCAGCTTTTGACAATGTAACGGCTATGAAATTTCTTCTATTCATAATTAAATGCGCACACGGTTTCATTCATTTATTATTTATTGGCTTTTGCAATCTGTAAACATTCTTGTTCTCTCTTAACATTTGTTCATTCTATATTGAGTAAGAAAATTTTGCAGGAACCTGCCTTAGTTAATTTAGTAATTATTTCTGAATATTTTTGTTTTGTAACATAAATAATCATATGATTTCAAACAAAAATCTAGAGCTTAAATTGTAACAGCATCAATTTCGAAGGAAATAGACACAATTTCTCCACATCCTTTGCTTAAAATATTTTATATATATATATATATATATATATTTAATGTATGTATGTACAATATACCTACATGTATATACACATATGTACATACACATTTATTTAAACCGATATTATGTCTTATATATTTATACGATACATATTTAAATTGATATATATTTTATGTATCCCACATCAGCATTTTCACCTTCTTGATCATATCAATGTGCTCCATTTCCTTCAGGAAAAGGATTATCATTGAATGGATCCGCGGGCGATGTGAAATTTTAACGGCGCTTCCAGTTAAATAAACGTCGCTCAGGGGATTTAAATATCGCTTGCTCCGATCGAAAGATTGAAAATGTTTCTCACAAAAATTCTATTTGAACAGATAAATATTTTTAACTTATTATTTTGCATTTACTTTTAAAATATTATCCTGGCCATCAGTGATCAGCATGTCTTTCTTAAATCAAAATAAATATATCGTCCATCATATCAATTTTTATCGATTCTTTGTATAAAACAACATAGCAACGTACAACGTAAGTTTTAAATATTATTGTTGCGTCAAGATTAGCGTATGAAATTTAAAAACGCAAACTATAACATTTTAGTAATAACACTAATTAGTCTTAATGACTGACTTAATAAGCTGTCAGCGCAGCCTGTCTTCATAATCCACGAGCCGCATAATTTCCGTACGAGAAAGAATTATTGTTCCACCTGCCACACCTACGTGATCTAAAGTTCGATAATGACTCTTGCAATTAGATATACGTCGATTAATAAAATGTGTATTAAGAAGAAATTTGGAAAAAGATATTGTTCTCTTTTCTTCACGCCAAACGCAGTTTATTTATACAATATAATATGATTATGTTTTGACGTGTATATAAAATTAGAAAGGTAAATATTCGCGTACACACAAGTTAGCAGTATTAAGCAACATTAATCAAATTATTATTTATTTTTTATTTTTGTACAATCCTTTTTCCTCGAAATGTTCTTGCAATGTTTCTTCTTCATACTGTTGCATACTGTTGCACTTTAATAATACGAACAGACGGAATTGGATTGTACGTTACGACTGATTATCTTTCCTTCGTGTCGGTGAACAAAAGCGCAATATTACTAAATGCGCTGTTATAAATGATAATTATAAATGACCTAACGAGCAATTAGATGAATATTTCAGATGCAGAACAAAAAAGGATTCCAGAAAAGAAATAACAAATTATTGGCAGTTAAAAATTACAAATTACGGCGAGCGGTTGATCGACAAAAATTTGTAGAAATTTTGTAAAAGTCTCGCAGCGTCTCTTTTTATTAGAATCTGAATGCAAATAAATGCGAATTATATGTTTTCGCCAACATTTTCTCCACACCTTCGCCATGTAAAAAACCTCGACCATGAATACAGAGTAGCAGCATCGAAGAAGTGTGATCTTTTGATCATAAGTGATCAAAAGATCACGCGATGAGAAACACGCGCGTAGCGAGAATAGAATCATGATAGAGCTCGCGCAATAGAAATGGAGAAATCGGTTGCATCGATAATAAGGAAAACAGATTGATATATACGATAATGAAAAAATAAATCTATTAGCAAGAAAAATATTATATTCGCGTGACAGCACGCGATGCGATGCGATATTTTAAGACGCCAAGATTTTTATCGGCGACACATAACAGCGATAATTGGACTGTAACTAGAACACAGATGGTAATTGAGGAACAAAAGTTTAACGCTGCGGCGCGTTAATTAAAACAAATTTAAATGTATTTAAATTTAATATAATTATTTAATTAACGTGTTTTCCCGCCGAAACATTGTTACGACACCAAGTATTTGTAATTGTTTGTTACTACTAATTCTATCAAAGAATGTTATATTATAATTTTGTTCATTATTTTCGAGTAGCCATTAACGCGAGCGATTTTTTCTTTCCATCGCAAAATTCGTTCGTGTCCTATACTCGGACAATTGCAATTTGCTAGGTCGCGACCGTAGGGGCTGCGAGCGACAAGTACGCCTTACAGTTTCCTTATTGGCACCATTTGTCACTGTAAGGTGTGCACAAAGCTCGTAGCTTTACCACTCGGAAAAAGATTGTGCTGTGTTGGATGCCTCATTTGTCAAGTGTGTATCGAGCGTGTGAGCTGGGTATGTGACTGAGACGTCATCGAAGGAATGTGAAAAGACCAGGCGCGACATCTTATGTCGTTCGTTTCTTATTTCTTATCTCTTTTCGAAATTTCGAATTTCACGCAAGAACGCATACCCACACATAATAACAATACAACCGTGTAAGAAAAAATCGCGTCACATCAAAATTCAAACGTAGGCAAGAGTAGGCAATAAAAAAAAAAAAAAAAAAAAAAAAAAAAAAAAAAAAAAAAAACACTAAATAATAATTTATTCTATACATATTTACCCCCTTTGCTTGCCCTTTCACAAGGGAAGAACGGTATCTCGACATCGATCGCTGCAACTTTAACTCTCTGTCGTCTTTTGGAACGTAAAACTTGCATTAGACTGAGATAGCGCTAGACTTTTCATTCGTTTCCGTCATCTAATGACGTCGAGGAAAATCCGCGATCGAGGAAATTACGTATCCATCGTGTGGGCAAGAACTTTCAAACTTGCCGTCAGGTTTTCCGATAATGCAGAAAAAGGGTCTTTGCGCGTTTAGTATGATTAAATCCAAAATAATCCAAAATTTTTCAAACTTTTTTAAACACAGTATAGACGAAACGATAGAAATTGATAATTTCGAGAAAAAGTTGAGAATTTCATTGCTTTTCTTCCTTTTCCCTTTTCTTCAATTTTGTAATAAAGTTGCAGAAAGATATGCAAAAATTGTTGTGGATTACATGATCTGATATCTTTGTAGAAACATAACATAGTTTCTGTAGCGTCGTAAAAAGATATTAAGATCTCTCTGAGGAAACATACTGTCGCCTGATTGGTAACTATAGTCACAGTAAAACTATAAAATGGGGAACCACTGTCGTCTTTAAGTATAGTCTTTCTCCATCTCACGGCTTCCTTTTCACTATTTGAGCAGACGAATCTAATTTACCTCGGGATGAGTACCCGAGGATGGGATAAAAGCTAAGGTACACAATCAAAACGCGAACGATTACTCGAGTCGCGAAATGCTATTACTATTATAGCGTCATCCGCGAATCTAAACCCATGGTAGTAATAAATTTAAATCTTTCAAATTTAAATATCTAATAAAAATTATGTTTTTATTACAAGGAAATCAATTTCCCTCTCAACTATTATTTCATGGTCGATTAAGAAGAAACTGAATGAAAAATATGACCAACACATATACCATATTATATTTACGATATATATATATATATATATATATAATATAAAAGATATCAATTGAATTTTGCGATATATGATTAAATGAATAATAAGCTTAACTTTCACCATAAATAAGCTTAAAGAGAAATGACGTATAAATTGTATTATTGCCGAGATACAAAGGAAGGAAGTTGGAATTATTGCGAGAAGCTTTCCATCAAGAGCCAAAGTTCGAAAGCCGCCATCGATCTCGAATTAATCTTGTTGGATACAAAGTTACTAGCGAATGAATATTGCGCTTGTATCCGTAACTGCTATAGCAATCATTCATGCAAACGTTGAAACACTCTCTCGAATACGTACATAACGTGTATGTATACGTATGTATTATATTATAGTTACTTCAAGTTCTAGTTCCCTTCAATATGTCGACTCTGTAATAAACGTTTAATTGTCTCACGGTATTACGAGGCTCGAAGGAATTCCTTGAAATTAACGTTAAATAAGGATTTTCATCCGCTCTCAACATTTCGAATGAACCTTAGAGCTATCGCGGTGGTGATTAAGCAATGCTTAAGACTTAAGACCAACTCCATGACTCGCCTTTAAAGTTAGTTTGAGATAACTTATACCGAAAGAGATAATTACGTGGTGAGAAGAATGTTAAAGTGCACGTCTTTCTTCAAAATTAAAATTTTTATTTTTATTATCATCGTGTAACTTTGTCCGCCGTTCTTCCAACTAATTTGCATTCGACTTACCTCTACTACTTTATCTCACTTTTTCTTTCAAGTATATATATATATATATATATATATATATATATAAAAGTCGAGGAAGAACGTATTAATCTATATATGATACATGTATAATATATAGATTAATACGTTCTTCCTTGATTTTTAACGTCATGATGATTTGCTTTTATCGAGGCTTTTTCTCTCGTTGCAGAATTTTCAAAACTAATCGATCCCTTGATACGGGAATTTAAGCATGCGATATAATGGTCTATAACGATAAAAAAAAAAAAAAAAATTCGTTCCTAAAAATGCAATCGATAAAAATCATTTTTTATCGTTAAAATTTGTTTAATATTTTCATACTAGGGGGAGAAAATTTTTTGTCATTTATCTACAATTTCTTTAAAAGTTTTCATCAAAGCATGTCGAGTATCACTATATATTCATGCATACATCCAGTCTCTTCATCGAGTATGCCAAATGTTTCGAGAAAGGTGATAAGCCAAAATACGAAGTGTTGAATTAACTTGCGAAATTAATTGAGTGCTCGCAATTTCCCCGAGGTAGCTAGCTCGCCTCAGAGCTGAGCAGTCTTCGCTTTGCACTATCTCTCCACGATGCATTTTCGTTAAAGAGAGAAGAGAAGAGAGAGAGAGAAGTAATTTTGTAATAAAATGGTGCCCAAATGATACGAAAAAAGTCAGAAAATTTCGAGAAAGAGTCAGAAAATTGAAACTTGCAAACACAAAAATGAAAAACATAATGTCTAGCGAAAACGTGAGAGAGAAAGTCTTATCGTGCAACTTGTCTGGAAATTTGCCCATCGCATCCAACATAAGGAAACTATTTCCGGTGGGACCGAAAAATCTGACGTACACGAAACACACGGATTTACAAGCGCTTGTAGAAGCAAGCCGTGCTGCTGCAAATAGGTATACGTCGTTTGTGAATACCTGACATCCATCACGTGCTGCATCATTGAAGCTGCAAACAACGTGACAGACAGGACGGAGTCTTATTCAGTAGATACAATGTAAAAGCGTTTCGTACTACAAGAATAAATTTACATCAACTTTTGCTCTCAAACTTTTGTTTACTTTAAGAAGAAATCGAATCATGTTTAATTATTTTGCATATATTATTTATATTCGCGAATTTAATATAATAAATCATTTGCATGCACATAAATGTGTGGGTATAAAAATATCATGCAAGATTATCAAAATATGTTTTCTCTCTCTCTCTCTCTCTATTTATTTCTTTTCTCTCACCTTTCCTTTCCCTTTAATTCTCTCGGGTATTATTTTTGCTAAAAATATATATTTTGTTATCTTCAAAAATAGTTTAAAAAAGGCATTGAGAGATAAAGGACTTATTTGCATTCGAGGCAAAATTCATGATAAAGTTATATCTTACTTTAAAGATTATACCGGTGCAGTGTGGAAGAAACACATAGGAGACGTGATTCTCCGGATACTCGTAAAAGCAAATAGTTTTAGAAATATATTTGTCTGCTTACTCTTGTGTACAATTCAAACATAAGAATGAAGATTGTTTCCATATGGTATTTTAAATCTGGCAGACCACACACCGCGAGCTATTGACAATTGAAGCTAAAAATAAATATAATATTCTATATATCGTGTATATATATATATATATATATATCGGCAATGTAAATTTTTCCTTTTTCCTTATTCAAAATATTATTCAATATTATACGTGAGAATATTTTTGCGATCTCTATTGATTTGCATTCTCAAAATGAGTATTTATTAATGAAATATACATTAACGAAAGATATCAAAAACAAATAGCAGTATATTTTTTTTATTCTATTTTTATTTTTGTATAAAAATTCGATTTTGCGAAAGAGAAAAATATATTTCCCAATTTATTTCCATAACTAAAAAAATAAATAAAAAAGTATAAAGAGACTTCTTTACCCAAAAAATTACAGTTCTTTATATTTGACGTTACAGAAAATATACAATGGCTGAAGTATACAAAGTGCGGTTTCCATATATGGTAATAAAAGCAAATCAAGTTGGACATACGAGTACAGTTCATCTATGTGCATGTAAAGAGAAAATTGAATTACGTAACCACAAAAAATTCGTTAACGCACAACGGGCGTAAAAATGAAAAAAAACAGATTTTTCGCATTAAATTTCTCTTTCATCTCATAAACTGGTAAAATTAAATTTTTATTTCGTTGCTTTAGAGAAGCTGACTCTGCCACTTAGCTCATTTATTCTCGAAATTCTGCAGAGAAACGTACCTAACGAGTGATTAATTAAATTTTTCGTACATCTCGCCTACGGAAATTCATATGCTTCTTTCCTATTAATGTTTATTTAATTTCATATTGTTAACAATAAAAAACTAATTATTTTCCCAGATATTTAAAGATATCTCTATATATTATAAAGTTGCAACCATCTCTAGAATTCCCCATTACTTACTCCATTCATCCGTCAATTCATTTGCTTGTTAATAAATTACATGTCCATTCATTTTATTTATCGACAGATATACAATTATCATGCTTTGAAAGACAAAAATTATTTTTAATATTTTTCTACAATAATATAAGAACATGTTGAAAAAAATTTCAAACAATAGGTACACATTTTGAATCGTGTAATTTTTCCTTATGCGTGATTGATTAATTTGAAATTATATTTTGATAAAAATTATAATCTCATGTTTTGGGTATTTTAGAGTTTAGCGAGTCACAACACGGAACGATTTAGCTAATGTGTGTCTATCCGTTATTCCATTTTTCTCGTCGCATTTTTTCAACCAACCTTTCGACAAACGTCACGATTCAGAAGTGGCATTGATTTTTCCCCCTTTCCTGCCAGCTTGTTACTCCATTATTCGCTTTGTGATCGTATGCGAGTTTTACGCTCGACGAGACGGCGCTTTAATTATCTTCGATCGCGTTTTCGCCACGAAATGCCATATGTGAAGTCGCTGAAAATTCCATTTATCGTACCACGGCGATTATTGGCCTTGCGTTTTGCTGACAAGCGCATGAGCATCTCATATAAATCACCGGAAAAAGTAAACGGATGTGACGGATAAGGCGTGCAGTTTGATAAGAAAATCTCCGTCGGATGTGAACCTTTAAAAAGCTCGAGTACGATGACATTTTATTACCCAACGGACTTTGGGTAACCCAGTTTTCTCAGTGATATTTCTAAACGAAATTATATTTATATATAATAAAATATTATTTTATTATATACATATAATATAATTTGTAATTTCTACATTTATTTTTAATATTACAATTTACTATTAAATGTATTTTCTTGCGCGTTACCGTAAAACAGATATAAAATTTATATACATCAATTTATTAAAGAAATTGCAAAGTTATAAATACACCATTAATTTATACAATCACTACATTTTAATACATCTTTTATTCGTTATAATTATTTACGCATGTCTCAACATTAATTTTTCCTTTTAAAGGATTTAATACTATTCTATACGAATAACGTTTATGACATTATTGTACCAATAATAATCCAATTTTTAGTCAATTTATAGTCAATAAAAATCCATAATTATTTTGCAGAATATTTTAAAATTATTGCTACGTAATTTAACAATGTATGTTACAAAGTAAACTATATTGTTCTCACATTTAGATGTTAATAGAATTTAGACAAATAATTAAAAGTCGAGAGATTTAAATTTTTAGAAAAGTTTTCTCATACAAGGGAGGCTTTAATCTTAAAAATAATAAATTTCAACCGTCTTTTTCGATTTCTAATAAAATCGAAAAAGTAACGAGATTTTTCGGCTTTCACAACTTTAGTAACTTTTGAACTTTTGCAAATAGAAATTTCGTATCTGTGGAAATCGTGAAATGTGGGCAAATAATACGGAAAAAGTGTGCGCGGCAAGAATGTAAAAAATTGCGAGGCATCTATTTTCATGAAACTGTAGTTGCCGGCTCGCTCTCTAAAATGCTACGGCGCTAAACGAGTTGAGATACGAGGGCACCGTTTTCAACCAAGGTCACGGACACGATAATACAATAGCGAGCGTGCCAAAAAAAGTTTTATATAACTGGGAGAAAGAAATTTATGTACCCTGAAATCGCGGAAACACGCGAACCAATTGTTTTTGCTATTTTAAAATGTGCCAATATCGAAAATACGAATATAAAATCGTGAGATTTGTGTTCCGTTGAAATTTTTCATCCAATCAAATATCATATACATATACATATACATATACATATACATGTGAAAAAACAAATTGACGAATTTCTAATAAGGTTAAATATCCGTTCCCTAATTCCCTACACGTCTGTTTTGAACATGTTATAATAATCAATGTTGATGTGCATAAAAAAAAAAAAAAAAAAGTATTTTCTCATGATGAACCAGAATAACATCTTTCCATGACATAGCTCATTTAATGGAAATGAAAGAAAACCATTAGAATTTTCAATCATTCACACGGAACAAAAGCTGTTAACATGATACACTGCTCCGGCACACTAGAATATTATCCTGCCAACATCCCTTCTGAAAGTAATCCTCCTTCACTCAGAGTGTTATCGATCCCGTAGCAATCGTGATGACTCTCGAAAAATATTGAAATTTGAGACGAATAAATTCTAACGCTAACAGAAATTATTGATATTGATATGCGGCCTTTTAAAGATACAGGTAGATTCGATAAAAAAAAATTAAGGTCACGAAAAAGACTTAACTCTGCTAGAAAGATTAAAAAGGAGAAAACATGTAGGATGAAACGAATGATTATTTTTTTTAAATTGATAATTGAAAACTTAATCCAAGGTGGCAAATCGAGAAGGAATTTATAAATTCATAAATTCATTAGCAAAAACGCGAAAAAAAACCCACTAAAATAAGACAAATTAATCTTAAGATCAACGTTTTGCAATTTATTTCTTTCATTTTAGACTAAAGCCAAAGAATAGATTCATTCAATGTATTTGCAAGATTAAATGTTTCTTTTATATATATATATATATATATATATATATATATTACGCTAATTTTTGCTAATTACTAGGTTTCTAATTAATAGATCTTCTATAATTAGTCGTCGTTTTGCTATGAAATAATAAACGAAGAACACGTGAGTAATACTCTTCTGGCGGTTCTTGTAATATCCGATAATTGGCACTTGATATTCGTCCAGAATTGCGCAATTAAAGACTTCCCGAGACTGAGGTCACGTCCCGCCTCTCTTCTATCTTCTATTTTTGACCTTAATTAATATAAAATATTCATATGCCTATATTTTAAATTTGCTGTTTTATGAATTCAATTATCAAATTTTTTTTATACAATATACATCATTAATTGTCTTTATATATAAATTGTGTAAAGTTTCAAACAGAAATAAGAGATTCACCTTTTGCATGTGTATGTATATATCATATATATATGATAAATAAATGTTTTCTAATCAAGATGCAAATTATGATTAAAAGTACCTCAAATATATGCATATATATCTTTATATGTCGCAATTTTCTCCTTTATATTTTTATATTTACGTCAGTCTTTCTCGGACGAGTAAATATTTTTCTAATTAACAATAGCGCAAAGCTTGCAAAAAAAGGATGTTTATTTGTACAAGGCTTCACTTTTTGTGCACACTCGACGTTAATCAAAAGTCTCCTTGTATTATTGGCCACATTTCACAAATGACAAATGTGATGACATGCGCATGTTTACCTATAGAATTTAATAATATTCTTATTATAGATTTATATACATATATGAAATGCAAAAAAAAAAAAAAGAAAACATTTTACACGAGTCATCTCCGAGAATTATAAATAATATTGCCAACAATAAATATTATGATGGTTTCAAAAAAAAAAAAAAAAAAAAAAAAAAAACATCGATATAAAAGCAATATTTCGAAATAGAAAAATCCATATTTATTCCATGCTGCGGCAGAAAGTTAAAATTTCATGGGCACGACAGTTTTTTCGATGAAAAACGTATCACAGTTGTATATCAAATTGCGTGCCTACAGGCAACGCGAATGATAAATATCGCGTCGATGAAAGATCAAAGATAAATGAGAGATAGTGTTTGGCTGTCTTTCCAACACGATCAATAATCTTTCCGCTTATATAAATAGCCGCTATTGATTTTCCACTTTGCAACGTATTCTTCGTTTGCCTTCTCTCATCGGATCGCCGGCCTTCGATATTTCATAGCGAACACTATGAAAACAAACAATTCGCTTCTTCATTACAGTCTACATGAGGAGTATTACGTACCTGTAGATGATAAGAGTCGGTTGGGCCAACACAAACAAGTTAAATGTGTAAAAGTACAGAGTTGCAATATATCAATCTACGTTCGAATATGTCGTGTCGGAATTAAATTGCCTTTGTAATTATAATCTCGCGGTTTGTCGCAAAAAAGCTACTAGCCAAAATCTCTCATTGCTTGTGTCGTTAAATCTTTTATGTTTGTGATAGAAATTTTTCATAATTTTGAATATATATATATTTGAAAAGAATATAAATGAGAGATCGATGATAATCAAACAAAATGTATCAATTATATTTACATTGTTATAAAAAGAGATTTCAAAATTTTTTTGCCACATCCCTTAAGGGGGGAATTCGGTCTAGAGGCCTGATTTTTAGGCTTTTTTTTTGCAAATTTTTTATAAAGAACGGATAAGATTAATTAAAATAAAAGTTTTTCCTATTTGTTAAGCAACTTTTTAAGTATCTTTTAAAATTTTTTTTATTGAAAAATTCCAAGAATTAAGCTGCACATAGCAGTTCTTCTAAAAAAAAAAGTAGTTGCACGGTGCACACGATTGGGGCCGTTCTGCTTATCAGAAACAAAAAATTCAAAAAGATTCTTAGAATATATGAGTTTGGATATCGCCCGAAGTAGAATTATCAAAAAATATTAATTTTTTGAAATTCTACAGCCCTTTAAAGACGAAAAATATAGCCGAAAAATTAAGACTTATTTTCAAAGTGACGCCGTTTGTTATTTTTGCATATTTTTTATGGGTTGAGAAAAACTGCTATATGCAGCTTAATTCTTGGAACTTTTTAATAAAAAAAATTTACTTAAAAAGACACTTAAAAAGTTGCTTAACAAATAGGAAAAATTTTTATTTTAATTGATCTTATTCGTTCCTTATAAAAAATTTGCAAAAAAAGCCTAAAAATCAGGCCTTTAGACCGAATTCCCTCCTTAAATGTGAGACAATCATTTGGAAGAATCGCGAAACTTGAGTAATTTCAGTTTCGCAACTGATTATGTCGTAAATTTGCATTTCAATGCAGAGTGCCTGTTACACGATAAATTATCGTATCAATGTAAAACATTGTCGACGTACGTTTTCTTGGTTGTTATTCTAGTTTTGTATACCGGCATCTTCTTAAATTTACGTTGGACCCTGTGACACATAATATACGTGACAAATTCGGGTCATGTCAGCAAAATTCAGTATAATTCTAATTTAAGGAAACTGTGAGATGTATGTCTAACTTTACAAGGTAACACGAAGCTTTAAGAAAATTATCTTTGGAGCTTGATATTCTCAAGCGAAAAAATTATAATTTAAAAGTTTAATTTAATATTGCCATCATGTGTGCGTATTTTTTAATAAAAATAAATATAATGCCTGTTTCTTCTTAATAATCTAAATAATCTAAATAAAATATGTAGAACAATGGGAAAACGAATTACACGTAAGACTAGAGAGAATTAATTATCATCAACATTTGAGATTTCTATTGTAGCAGAGGTGTTTGATTTTTCAATCACAGAAAATGAAAGAGTAAACGAGTTCTAATGCCATATCTTTTAAGAAGATTTGCTAATCCAGAAATTACAGTTGCAAAGATCAAAGAATAATCAAAAGTCAGAAAATCAGAGATTCTACAAATAATTTCTCATAGTCAACTATTTATATAAAACTAATCATCTTTTCTTTTTTTTTTTTAATATAAGGAAATTAGAGAGAAATGTTTAGAAAAAAAAAACACACCATTTTTTACTATTTAAAAAGATTCGATTACACTGAAATAATTAGGGAAATTTTTTAATAAATTTATATTTAAATCTGTTTAATTATAATGAAATATAAAAATGTCTCTCTCTTGCGTGCGTGCGTGTGTTTTCGCAACATTAATTATTACGAAAGCAGAATTGTGTTTTCATTAGCATTGAGAAAAAAAGAGAGATCCATCTTTATATTATCTTTCTAAATAATTTTCTTGAAAATTATCATTAAAAGCAGATGGTTTTTTGTGGTTCATAAAATATATCATCTATTATTATAAAATACAAGATACATCTTTTTCTCTCTTTTCAAGGTTAAAAAAAAATGTTTTCTCACATACAATCTTTCGATCGCTTACTAGTGTCAAGCTCACGGCTTTCCATTCTCCTATCGACACGTCGATTGAAAAGTATTCAGCCACCGCACATGGAGCGCTATAGAAAACTCGTTGTTGACTCGTGTTCCTTCTCGCTGCACACGATCGGATAGTCTGGGCAATTGTTCGACTTTTGTGCCACGTCATGTCGAAAAAAACACGACAATATCAACTGCATGGTGGGTAATCGTCACGAGGTATCACGATTCCATTGAGACAGGTTGATGTCTTCAAGTTTTATATCGACAATCAGTGAAAATTTGCGGTAAATAAAAAAAAAAAAAAAAAAAAAATGTAGAAATTTTGTAGCTAACAAGAAATCTTGTAATTTACAATTAGCGTAACTTTTCTTCACGCGCGCAGGACCAATACATTTCATTTCTCTTTAAGCCGGATTTGAGAATCAGCAATTATTCTTGTTTACATTGTCATCTCGTAGCATCGTAAATCCATTTGTGTGTGTGTGTGTGTGTGTGTGTGTGTGTGTTTACAAGTCCCATAAGTTAAAGAGACTTGGGTGTTCCCAATGGTTTCTCAAGGATGTGCCATTTCCTTCATCGATTTACGATGACGCGTACAATCAATTAGATTTCTCCATCTTTTTCCGACGTTTTTATTTTATCTCGAGGGTAAACGGTTTTTTTTTTTTTTTGCTGACAGAAAGACTACAGCTTTTCCGAAATATCTTTAAAGATTTACTTTGTTCGTCATTAGATAAGTTAATTTAATTTCATACCACTCTCGAGTAACTTGTGTAAATTTTGTCGATATACTCTTCCCCTTCGGCGTTGAAAGAAATTCTGTGTGATATAAATTTGGTTCTAATATGAATTACAAACACCTACCGATTATATTTTAGATATTAAAAATATTATCGGTGTTTAAAAAAATTTCCGCTTGCACATATTTTACGTATTATTTTTATTAGTTTGCTGAAAAATCAAGATACGCAATCTCGGTCGAGTTTACTTTCTTAAATTGCAATGAACGTATATCGCTACCATGGGAGCAGTTTTAATTCTTGTAAACTTTTACGTCCAGTCCTTAACTCTCAGGACGCCTCTACATTTTATGTAAGACGAATTGGCGCATACAAGTATATATATTTAAATCGTAAAAAAAGCTTACAACTTTACGCATTAAAAAAATTATATTTTTCTTATACAACAATTTGCATAATAATAATGTTGATTATTATATTTAATATCATATTAATGAAGAAATTTACGTAAGAGATATAAATTTTATAATTGTATACACCTCTCATGTTTGACGTCATGCATCTATAAAATATCTCGGAGAAAACTATTCGAGTTTCTTGAGAGGAAAGAAAAGATAAGGTGATCAAAAGGAACGAAATAGTGAACGTGAGAAAGTTTGGCGAAAAGTGCACCTAGAACAAAGCAAGTTACTGCAATCAAGAACTCTCCGCGAAATGTGTCGCTGCGGATATAAAATTCGCTCGTACGTACTTTAACTGGGCAAACTCCAAGGATTTTATTAGGATATATTGGTGCTTGTCTTTGCTCGCGTGTGTCAACTACTGATCTTTTAAATTTTGTAATATTTAATTATTTATTTATTTAATATTTAATTATTTTATATTGCAAACTACTGCGAACTTGTGAATGTTGCAAAATAAGTAAGCCGCAGTATTTTAAATTGAAAAATGAATATGAAATATTATTGAAAAATATTTTTACAGAGTTATATAGCAGCGATATTGGTCCTTGGCTTTACACAAGATGCCTCGCTCGAGGGCAAAAAGTCATATAAGAAATGAATTGCCGGAAACCATAATTCAAGCGTCGTGTTGTGAAACAATATTTTATCATAAAATTGCAATCTTTCATAAAAAAAAAAAATATACGTATACATATATTTTTTTTCATATAGGGAAGAAACTAAAACCTTTTCGCGTGATATGTAAAAAATTATTTATCACTGAATCGTATATTAAATTTTGACAGCTATCAAAACACATACGCGATTATTGGGCTACTATAGAAATTCAAAAGTTATTAATTATACATTATATATATCTAAAACGGAAGTGTTTGATTAAGAGATAATGTTAATTAGATTGATATTTTGGCATACAAGAATTAATATAGTTTCGAAAATTATTATAGTTCATCACTAATATGGTTAATTAATCATGATGCAATAAATTATAATTGATCTCTCTAATTTCTCTCACCCAGGTCAATCTAGTATGGATTACGAAATTACATGTATATTATATAGAAATGCATATACATTTATATACTTGGTAGGCGTTTTCGTACGAAAGTGAAATTTACGCAGTTAGTTAGTCCAATTACAATTTAATTTACATAAAGCGTACTTAATCAATATCGATAAATATGACACGTAATAATACTATTATTATGAATTGTGAGATTTCATAATTTACAGTGCTACTTGTATCTGAAGCCACTTATATCAGTAGTTGTACTCTGATTCCATCGAGAAAAAATATATGCTTAAATTTGAACCATAAAGTACGTATGACACAAGTGAATTAGTGACAATAGTTTCATTTACAATAATTTTTTCATTTTTTTTTTACAGCACCCCCGTGCTAGAATGCAAACCCGAAAACAGATCGGGACGAGGTCCCGGAGGACGTCCAGCCCCACTTTTACGATCCCGAACTCTACCAGCCATTGTCGCGCCTGGTCTCAATATACTTCAAGCTCAAATCGATGCTCGTTACAACAGTAAGTATAAAGAGAATTTTGATTCTTTTCCACCTTTACACTTACTTTTCGTACAAATACTGTCTTGAGCCATTTCTTACGACAATGTTTCCTTTGTAACATATATTCTCTCTCTCTCTCTCTCTCTCGTATTGCCTGCAGCTTTTTCGCGTTTCAAGTACGCAATTATCTCGAAATGTCTCTCTTTCATCTTTCCATTGCTGGTAATCCGCTTTTAATACGCGAATACGATATTGTTCTTTACCATTGTTCTATTGCATCGTCCTATATCTTTCTTCTCGCGATACGGTAATACGTATATATTACCATCATGTAATTTATATGTAAGAATAGTTGGAAAATAAATTAAAATAATCGTTATTTATATATATATATATATATATTTTTTTTTTTTTTAAATCCACATCAATATATTATATATATAATAATTCTTCAGTCCACTGCACGTTATTAATGCATTATCTTTTTCTCCGTAAGCCTCCGTTATTTCATAGGTGTAAATTTCTCATTACTTGTAAATTTCTAAGTTCCTATATACATGAGTAGAAATGTGATTACGTTGAAAAACAGCTTCTCACCATTTAATCATAGTCCTCCTCTTTCGCTCGCATTCAGCGGTAACAACGGGGATATCAGTCGTTCCACCTTCCAATACGGACAATACGACTTGCGCGAAGCGCGGAAGCACGGCTTCCCAATGTACCAAGCTTCTTACACCGAGAATATCTTTTACGGATGACACGATAGGTAAGGTACCAAGAATTTATTGCACAAGTCATAAAATCTCTCGAGAGAAGTCTCTCTCTCTCTCTCTCTCTCTCTCTCAAGTTTATATCTGAATTTCAGTCCCACGCTTTAAAAGCTCTGTTTCACACTTTTGTAGTCTTATAAATGTTCCATTTTTCTCGTTGTGCATGCGGATTATCTGATATAAATAGATCATCTAATAGAGGATTGTCAATTTTTCGATTGAGATTTTATTCAAACGATATAGTTGGCGATTTAGCATATTTTAATATCCTCGTCATGTAATTCCTCATTAATGTAGAGTACAAGCATGCTTGTGTGTGTGTGTGTGTGTGTGTGTGTGTATATAAAGATGATAGAGTTATTATAATTATTAAACTTATTATTATAATATTAAAACAACTTAAGTTTAATTTAAATTATTGCGGAAAACGTACTCTTTTAAATTAGCATAATTTCTTGCAAACTTTCCTCATTATTCAAATAATCAGCATTGTGTCTTTTATTGTTTTCTGTCTTTTATTGTTTTCTGGTTTGCGTTGTTTGCACACCCAAATTAGTAGAAATGCATTAAAACAAAAGCGCGTTTTTAAATGTTTTTAATTTTAATAAAGCGCTGAAATTAAGTTATTATACAGATTTAAACAATTATTTGCGTGTTAGCTGAAAACAATTTTATTCGACTTCCCTTATTTCTCGATCTTAAAATTGCCTTGAAGAAACTTGATTAAATTGCAAGATTGTTGTGTTGGAAATGTGTTGCAAAACTCGTGCTCGGTAGTTACCGGAGATGGATTTTACGGCGGTATTGACTCTTGTCGGGTTAGGGGCAGCCTAGAATGGTTGATTGCGCGTCACGTTCCAATTCTTCATGTCGGTTTTCCTCTGTGACAGCACGCCGCGTCTCCGACTCTGGACCAGCGAGCAGAGAATCCTCCAAGGAACACTCAGCAAGAAGCGGCAGGTTGAGTACATCCAGCATTGGCGGCTCGCAACCTCTCAACCGGCTTGCCAGGCTCTTGAACCAGAGACCGAGCTTCACCCCAAGTGATGAAATTCCACGACGGCTCTCTTGGGAGAGGTATGTCACCGAATTATATCGATTATGTCGTGTACTTTGCTGCGATATATATATATATATATATATATATATATATATATATATATATATATACTTTCACGGGGCGAAAGTCAAGTAGCGATCGGATGATTATCTCATTTCATATCATTTGCATTCTGATCGCGCATAAAAGCGGCTTTCAACGCAACAAATTGAAATTACAATCTTAATTCTGCGACGATAAGCAAGTCGTATTTTTTTTTTTTTTTTTTTTTTTTTCCTATACACACGACATACAAGATCCATAAGAAATTTGAATTGAAATAAAGGTAGACTGTATATATATATATATATATATATATATATGGAACACGTGCTGCGAAAGATTAACTGTAACGACGCGAAGAGATATTAGTTGAAACCGATAGAATACGAGAAATTAGATGGAAAACCAATAGACAAACGTTAAGTTGGTCAAATTGCTTAATAATTGCATTCGGCATTTGCTTTGCAAAGTATTCTCGCCGAATTGAATTTTGGATTGGCCTTTGAATTGGCAAATATATCGCTAGAGAATCTAACCATTCGATTCTTCATTCCAACACGCGAACGAATAAAAGAAATTCTCGATTTTTTCTAACTTCTCATATTTATAGTTTCGCGAAACATGTTATAAATAATGTTATCCTCTTGAGTATGTCCACTTTATCATGCCGCCCTCATCAGTTGTTTCCCGGTAAAACGCCCTTTCCATTTTTCGTGTTACTCATGATACGATCAAGCATTCATTTCACGTAACTACAAAAATATTAGACGGTTAAAGAATAGGTATTTTGATGTAACGACGTATATAAATTGCTCGTATTAATCCAATTCAGAATTTTCAAAAATGTTAGCCATCTAGATAAATAATCGTTTTGTGATAAATAATTTCCCCCCCCCCCCAAAAAAAAAAAACAAAAAAAAAAAAAAAAAACCAATGACATTATTTATTATATTATAAAATGATTCTGACTTTTTTTCCAAGACTATTCATATTAAATTACTAAATATACTAAATATGTAAGTAAAATACATTCAAATTAGATGTATAGCAAATAGTCGCAATACAAATGTTTCCTAATATATTATTGTCGGTTTCTTTAGCAAGTAAAGTATTATTAACATCAGCTGATTTTTATCAGTTTTTTCGTCGAAATCGATGAACGGAGTGTGGAACAATTTCCTAGTTAGTGATACCATTGTGTCACTATGAATGTGTTCTTATTGATCGTGTCGATGAATAGCGCTCTGATAGATTTCCTGCGCATTATCTCGCTGTATGGGCTGTTTTCACGTAAATTAGACAGCAATTTTCTGGAATATATTTTTTTTAAAAACACAAATTCAATTTCCAGGCAGGAGTGTTGATTAGTTTCTAAAATATCCTCGTCGGAATACTCGACTGAAGGCACACTTTCGTTATTATTATTATTATTATTATTATTATTATTATTATTATTACTATTATTATGCGCAAGTGTTTTGCGTTACTGAAATTGGGGCCCCAAATTAAAATACAAATGTCGCAAAGTTATTCTGACAAGCGGTGATGTTGACTGCGTTCACGAGGGCCACGATTAAAGTAACAAGCTTTACTTCCAGACTAGTTTTCGTCAGAAAGAAAATATTTTACCGTGGAGATTAAGCGTGGTTAAACTTACTCGGGGAACACATTTATTATCCTTACAGATATATATATATATATATATATATATATATATATATATATATATCTTATTTCTTGCTATTCGTTCTATTCTTATATTTGTTATTAATTTTAAAATACGTATCTCGAGCAACTCTACGCACTTGCAACACAGCTCGGGATTAAAGTAATATAATATCTTACAGAATGGTATGCTACATGTTAAAATTGTGACTGGCTAATTTTGGTTTCGACGAAAAGGCACAATATTGTCGAGGCGTGAATATTAAATATACATAGATGCTAGACATCTAGGGCATTCTCTATCGCGAGTAACATCTGGCGCCTTTATTATACCATAAACGCGTATGTGCTCTCGACGATATTAAATTACCGTCACCGAGGCGATGGTAGCGACTGGGAAACGCTTAAAACGAGGGAACGCATCCTGCATCAGCAGTTCGTGCGAACCGCACCCATGAAAATGCATCGATCGCATGATTTACGATCTTCGCCACATTAACGCATTGATATTGGTTAGAATTTCATTTCCTTGCTGATATCAAAGAGAATTTGGCACTTTATATTTTACTTTTCCCTTTATGAATTACGTGAACTTTTCGCGTAAAATGTGGTAAAAAGTGAACATCAAAGATAAAAATCAAAATTATGTTATACATTAAATTTACAAAAAACAAAAAAAAATTGCGTCTCTCTCTCTCTCTCTTTTGTGTAATAAAACGAATATTAATTGACAGACGAGAGTGCAGTACGACGAGTTCCTGTCTGCCAAGAAGCAGTTCGATCGACAGCGTGGCGGAATGGGGTTTGACAGGAGGAATAGGAACTGTCGCCGGAAATAACACTGTAGGTACTGGCAACAATTATGGTCTATTTGTGGAGCATCAACCCTTAAGAAGAAGTCCAAGCCCGCTGTTGGGAGCGAGAGGTGACAGATTGAGTCTAGTGTCACCTAATATTGGCAGAAGAATTAAAGGACACCGAGCGGTCGTAGGTAAGTTTTATTGTAAATTATTAATTCAAAATGCCCTATAAAATAATTACTTTACTCGTTATCGAGAAATAGAAATCGCCAACTTTATGCGTTTGCGAAATATACAACTATCCTCTTTCTTCTCTCGCCATATTATATATATATATATATATATATATATATATATATATATATATATATATTATACAATATATAAATGTCTTCAAAGTTTCTAATTAAAACCGTTTGCGCGAACGTTAATAAGAAGGTTAATTAATGAATTGCTCGGCAGCACCTAATCAAAAGGATACTGCTAGCGCAATTTTCTGCAAATTATTAACCGGGCTGTAGTAGGATTTTATGGCTGAACTACAATATTTGTAAATTAATTGCAAAAGATCGCTCACAGATATAACGCTCGATATATATTTTTCTTTCTTGTAGTTATATTTAGATATAGATAGAATCGGTAAAAGGGGACTGATAAGAACTTCATTCAGTGAAGGAAGTAATAAATTTATTTGTAAAGAATAATTTAAAAAAACGATATTAATAATCGTTTTACTTTGCCGTAAATGATAACGGAAAGTCTTGGAAATTAAATTTTATAAAACATGAAATTTTATTCAAAGAAGTAGAAATATACGTTCTCTCTCTTTCTCTCTCTCTCTCTCTCTTAAAATATAAAAGTACATCCTTTTCCCCTTTTTCATATTAACCCCCTCAATAATGCGTTAATGAAAAACTAGTAGTTTTGTATTGCGAATCAAGTTTCATCGAATTGCTCCGCACGAAATGCTCGCTCCAGCAGATTTGATTAATCTATATCTGTACAGAGTTTACAACTGCCATGGCAAATTGAGTTCAAGTAGTACGAATCTTCATTACTTGTAATTTAATATATGTTTAGAGTTGCAGCTTCTCGATAATCATCCATAATAACGTAACGATGAAAGTTATAAATTTCATTTATTCAGTTATCATTCGATTAAACGTAATTTCACGCGACTACAATTTAATATACAATTTATTGCAGCAAACAAACTTTTGTATTTATATACACAAGTTGAAATATATTTATTTTTACTCCAGTACATGCATATGTGTGTAAATATAGTCTCGAAACGGTTAGGTTCCTATAAAGTACGAATGACAGTAGTGGAAAAACATGAAACAGGCAATATTTACAACATATCATCTAAGAGAATATATTTTACGACATCGTAATAGTTTTTTAGTACTCATCTATAAGTATTGATTGCAATATGAGCGCAAAATGAATGAAATAACGGTATAGTTGCAGGAAACTCAATAACTATATCAGTTAGGAAACAAGGGAAACGCGTTTAACGACTTGTAATTGATAAATTGAAAAAGTTGAAATATAGAGTTTGCCTTTCGTTCTCTATTACTTACCATAATGGTAATAATAATGCGTTCAATCGCAAAACGTAATATTTTAAATTTTGCATCAAATTAAAATTAAACTGTAGCGTAAAAAAAACAAAAAAAAAAAATTATAAACGCGTAAAAATTATTATTTGCAAGATGACACATTCTTTTTCATGACTATCGCAAATATTTTTCATGAAATTTCTCACACGCCGATCTTTCTCATTCTTCCAAAAAACGATAAGTTTTTGACGTTTTAATAAAACAGGTTCATTTATCATTATCATCTATGATAAAAGTATTTCTTGAAACGTTCTTCTCGAGGGATAAGCGAGAGATCGCAAAAGTTTTAGTCATCAGAGATCGGAGATCTGTGGCTTAAAGTTAAATTGCAGGAATAATATTGTTACCGGAATTCTGAACACTTATATAGTGTCAGCATAATTATCTTGACGAATTTCAAAAAATGCAATTTTAAATAAAACATTTGCAATCTTTTTTTATACTGAGCGTTTAAATTTAAATCTTTATTTATACAGTACTTTGGCCAAGTGTCTTCTATTTAGTCAAAATATAAAAAGATATTCTCTTGAACGCGTGTGTATTAAAGAAATCTTTACGCGCAAGAGGTTCATTCAAGTTCGTAATTGCTTTTTACAGAAGCTCTTACTGCGAAGCAGTGCTTTAAATAGTATGTACAGGAGAAAAAAAAAAAAAAAAAAATCTTCAAAATAATCAGCGCAAAAATTCGAGAAAAATATCGTATTAAAAAAAAATAATACTAATACTGGACGTAAAGCCAGGCATAGCCTATAGAATGATGTTCCTGATTACAGCTGCGTATGCGCGATGCTCGGTTAGGTATCTGAAAGGTGATGAAACCAGAGGCCTAACCGTAGACGTTGAACAAAGTGCGGGATATACCGGCTCGGACAGGTCTCTTCTCAGCCAATCGTTTTCCGTTCTTTGTTTAAGTCCACCTGTCTCGAAGGAAGAAAGGTGTTTGCGAGTTGCGTGTCTAAGCGACCTGCACAGTTTGCGGCCGCGACCGCGACCGCGACCACCTCTCTCGCGTACTTGGAAACTCTTGGCGAGAAAGAAATTCGCGATAGTGAAGAAGGAACGCGCCAACATTACTTATTACGCGTGATAGAGAACAAATGCGATTTAACCATCAGTGGCGCACTTAATTTTGATCTGCATTCAACTTTTTTTTTCGCGCAACGATATTATTCCCTTACTTCCTCCTTCCTCCTTCCTCCTCTGTCATCTTCCTAAATCATATAGTTATATAATTCATCATATTATTCACATTGTACACGGGAAAAATAATGGAATTAATTTCTCTCCTCCGACGACGATAATATCGACGTAGATGGAGCGAGTCTTATGAAAAGTCAATTGTCCTATAGTTGAAATAATTAGTGACGCAGTGAGTGAAACGATGTAATCGACCGGAAATAATTTTATCACGATGGAAAAGTCATCAATCGTGTGCTAACAATATTATGACAAATGATGTTTTTCATAAAAAGAAAGCAAAAAAAAGGACTGCATAAATTTGTGGAGATTGAAAATGTGGTGATACTGGACGATTGTTGGAGACTTTCTTGAAAGAGGGAATTATCCACGAGCATAATGAATATTAAAATTTTTTTTTTAATGAACGGAGTAAGTGGGTGATTGTGGGATATTTGGAAAAACATGGAGAATTTGAGGAAATTTGTGGTGGACGGAGTAGCGCGATCGTTGGATGAAAATGAAGGAGGAAGGTGGAATTTGAGGGACACGTACGGAGGTGGAGGACCTCACGAATGCACGGTCGGGAATCGTCGCGCGGCATAAAACCGGTTTCTGCATTTGGTGCAACGACGTGCAACGGCTCTCCGCGGCGCCGCGCCGCGCCGCGCCGCGCCGCGCCGGTGAGTTTTAACGAGAATACCTCACGACACAAACGCTCTCGCCGTAATCGATTCGATTACCAAATGCTAATTACGAAGCGATTACGGCGATAGTTAAGCGAAATTGAATTTCACTGTTCGTTTCTCCAACCAAAGACCGCGTGGCAAAGTCACTCACTCGAGGAGAGAGCGACTCGTCGACGTTCACGATAGAGCGATGATACAATTTTACCTTACACCTTACAGTTTCCAAGAGTCTACCATAAACACCATAATTCATCGCGCCATCCAATTTGTAATAATAATGAGATTTCAAGCTGGTAGATTCGACATCTTCTCATTTATCATTCGTTTCAGCATTATTTATTTTTACCCGAATACCGCGTAATACCGAAAGAATAATGGCCGATTTGGAGGCTCCAACTTCCAATCGATTACGCAAGATACATCTTCCGTCCCTAGAGACGATTTGCTTTCACTTTCCTCAAGGGTCCGCGCGTTCTCGCTTAAATCCATTCGTTACTTCCATTCTCGCTACAAAGATGCATGATTTTTTGCCCTTCATTCTCGTCACATCGCGAACACACATGGTGAACAAATTTTAAACAGAATCCGTAAGACGAGCTTTAAGTAAAGCGGAAAAAAGTGATTCGGATATATTCACCTACATACAACGTGCTGATGTGTATACACTATAACACCAGTGAAAGCAAACATGCATATGCATATGCATTCTGCATATAAATGGCAGAGGTAGCAAATGTAGACGAAACGATTCAAGCCTTTCTTTATTTTCCGACCAGCTAGATTTCTGTCTAACAATATAAGTATTGCTGATAAATTTTTCCTACCACGTTCCAAAGAAATCGACGCCATTTTTGTGCCTTGAAAGACATTAATATATTATTTGCTCTCTTGTAATAATGCGTTAAATTTGTGTAATATTTGGTGTGATGAATAACTAATGCAATAATTTAAACTTGATAATTATATAACGTATTCATCTAATTAACACAACGAGAGAAATATCTTTTAATTAAATTTGAATCGATCGATAATAAAATGCGCGCCTATGTATTCTCATTATCATTCTTGATTAAAAAAAAAAAAAGCATTTATAAGTATCATAATATTGAAATCAGTATTAAATGTCACAATTGCTAATATAAGAATGGTATTTAAACAATTTTGTAGCGACATTGTTTCTCCATTAATTTATATCGATTTAAACTTTTCAAAGATGTGACATTAATTTCTAAATTAAAACAGCAATTAACGTCAAATTGAAAGACTTAATATTATGCATCGACTACCATCCATAGCGTCAGATTATGTAAATGCTTTCAACTTAACTATCGAATCATGATCGGAAGTGACTGGCGGAAATGAGATTTTCTTACATTTTTGCTAGAAATTAATTCTTTTTCTTTCTTTGTCCGACCTAAATTAAATTAGACGCGGTATCGTCACGCTATGTGACAATCGTAATTTTCATCAACAATTGCACTTTCTTCGATTCCACTTTTCCACACATTTAATCGAATTTTTAATTAAACTTTCCTTCGTAAAGTGAAACTGATTCAAAACTTGTTTGAATGGGAATATCTTTCTCTATGTGTGGAGAGACCAATTACATTTTTCTTATTACAAAAAAAAAAAAAAAACTTTATATCGTAACGCATTTCACAAATTTATCACTACAAACAAACCTTTCCTTACTGCTTTTCTCTCTTTCTTTCTGTCTCTCTCTCTCTCTCTAAGACACTTCTCTTCCCATAAATTTATGCCCTGTAGTCCTATATTTCAAGCACGCTGGATTGAATTATTCAGAATCCAGAAGTGATCTTCATGCATGGCGAGCCTCCTTTATTCCGCACTGTCAGCAATGCGAGACAAGATGTAAGAAGAAGAAAAAAAAAAGTCCAAGAATAAATACCTCTTGTTCTTCCCACCTCGTGTCAATGTCACAATATTTCATTTATTAGTTTTAACCAGATTTTCCAAGATCTCTCTCTCTCTCTCTCTCTCTCTCTCTCTCAGCTATTTTACGACTAGATTTTCATGTCTGTTACGACGTACCAAGTTCGCTTCTCAATTACCTACTTGTTCGCATACTCGTAGGAAGAGAGATCGTGATCTAAGCGAAACTTTACGGACGGGTTTACGACGCTCACAGAAATCACGGAAGTTGCCGATTGTTCCCCCATCTTAATTGTGTCCCACTTCCGCTCTTTCAAGTTCTGCATGAAATTACTTGAGAGCATGCTGAAAGTTTCCGTTACGAATTCGTTTGCTGTTCACCCTTCTGCCCACTCCGCGTCGTGTGAGAAAAACACTCCGGAAAAGGGCGGCACCTGCGATGCATGTACCCCATGTATCGGGTGTTCCGATAGTTTCGTGTATTTTCAAACGGCCGAGAAATAGCAATAAAAAATTTGTGGCAATCGTTTCGGATTTCAATAGGTACGACAAAAGGGTACAACTATCAAGATTATATTCATAAAGTATGATATTGTATATCTATCTTTATCTATACACGGTATATAAATAAATAATTGTCTGAGAAGCAGGTGAGTCTTTGTATATTGAGCAACTAGCAATTCTTTTATAAAGCATGGGAAGATTTCTATGAGAGAACGTAGTAATAAGCGTGATATGTTACTAGATATAATCTCTAATTTATATTATTTTTATACCTTGACATTCCTAATGAGAAATCTCAGCACATACGGATAATCGTTATTGGAGATATTTCCGAATTAATTACACGTACATAGCCTAATAGCAAAACGATTACGGCATATTAATGTAAAAGAATATCAGTTTAATAATAATGATGATGATAAATCCGACATTCTTTACATTTTTCTAATGAAAACTTGATATTACTATATTGCAATACCATATCAATAAAATTAAAAGATTTTATAAAAATATAAAAATGTAAAAATCAAGCATTTTTGCGTTTCATAGAGAACACCAGAGATGATAATAAAAATGTTACGTGTTGATATATATATATATATATATATCTGTTTTACATTACTGTTTTCCAATGTATTGAAAATTTACATTGCAAGCTATTTTAGGAACAAAAACATATTTTGAAATCATAAAATATTTTAATTTCTCATTTCATGTGATTTTCGTTATATTTGTAGCAATACATTAAAAAATTTAAATTTTATAAAAATGACTACATATTATACTATACTATACTATTATATTGTAAACATGTAAAACATAGTTGATTATTAAAAAAATATTTATGTTACAAAAAGGTTTCAATACGCAACATTTTAAATGCAATCTCTTGTACACGTCAATCTGAAACCTATTCATGTTACAGCCCTGAGTCTAACGAAATTCGAACTCACCTGCCCCAATGTCATGCTCGGATGCTTAACAGTATACCACATCTGTTACGAGCCTTCCTTTCAGTCGGTGTCCTTCCTTTACATCGCGAGGAACTTGTGCGCGAGAAGCAATACATACGATAAAGAATATTTTTGCAAGAAACGCGTCTCGTAATTATCTCGTAAATCTTGCGCGAGTTTCTACAAAATTTATACAACTTATTTGGAGGGCCGTAAAATATTTTTTTACAAATTTTTAAACAACAAAGGGAAAATTTTTATATCAGAATCGCAAAAAAGATGTATATATATATATATATATCCGCTGTGTTAATTTGACGAGTTGAACGTGGGAAAGATTATTTCGCGTGGTTAATCGACTTCGATACATTTCTGTTTGACTGTGTGTTGCTGATGGAAAAGCTCTACCTCATTTTTGCGGCTTTCCATAACGCTTTTCAGTGTTCCCGGCACAACGCGAAATTGCATCGCTGCACTGTAAATCGATAACGAAATTACATTCCGCTTCGTTAAAGGCGAAGTTACTTTCAATCGAATGTGATAAAGTCACGATCAAGTGACACACCGGGATTTGGTCAGAAATCTGTTCATACGCGAGTTGTTGCACGGTGCATGTAATAGCTTTGTGGAATTCTAATGACTCAACGTAGCGTGGTGTTCATTATCTATGCAATCCGATTCTCTTATATCTCTTACCAAGTATGAGTTATATAATGGGAGTGACATATTCAGTAAACTTTCAGTGGCCCGTTAATTAAAATCGTTTTTTTACCGATTAGAAATTCCATCGTTAATTTCATGTTGTTAATAATGTGGATATGGATTACGATAAAAGTGCTTATGATTTTTCATTCACTATGAGAAGAGAGTTAAATAATTTAGTTTTTTTTTTTTTTTTTTCAAGTGCACACACACACACACCCACACATATCGCTTTATGGTCTTCACGCACTGATTCAAGTTCCAAATTGGTACCATCGAATAAGCATCTCTCGTAATGGTGATATATAAAAACGAAGAGCTCGACGCACGAACAGGATTTTGAATAAAATTTTACAAGGTAAACTAAAAATTCGTGTAATTTTGCAAATAACATTTATTCCATTTAATCGTATAATAATCTGTTTTTTTTTTTTTTTTTTTTTTTTTTTTATATCATCAAATTTTACGTATATTTTTATCGATATTATTATCACAGACATACGTGATATTAGAAAATTATTGATTATCCATCTCGTATCAAAAAAATCTATGTAGCTGTCAGTTTGACAAGTTAATCAATGTTAATCACGTAAATAAAAAGAAACTTTTCGAATGGATGTTTGAAAAATCGCGGTGACGTTTCCGCAATGATTGAAATTTAACGTATTTTACCGGGATAAAGTACGCGGAGATAAATAGGATGACGCGTGTACATGAGAATTGACTAAATTTTGTAATGTTATGACATATATCTATTTGTTTCCGATGCAATTAGCCGTGTTAAATCAAATTATCAATTTGTCTCAATCGAGCGACAGTCGACCGAGAATATTTATTTAGTAGAGCTTCATTGAAATTGGTTTATGAATTGAAAAATTTATAAAGCGTATTCTGTCAAAAAGTAGTTCATGAGACAATGCAACGCGTCTGTTTACAATATATTATAATGTAACATGAAAGTTATAATTAATAACATGTGTATTTTATGGTATAATATTATATTAATATTTTCTTTAAAGTGCACCATGTTATATAATTTTCAGATATTTTAAATATGAAATAAAGCTGTATATATATATATATATATATAATAAACGTGTCTTTTTTATGATTATATATAAAACATTTCTCATTATATGCTGTAATGCACGAAACCCACGCGAGAATCCACAGATATCAAGCAGATTTGTTTTTATTTAAACTCTACTACACTACTTATATCAGATTATACAATATACAGAAAGTTGAATAAACGCATCTTGATTTAGTGTCTATTTGAAAATTACTAGCAGATGTGTGGAATGAAATGGTCGTTCGTGAAATGTCAGCGATGGTAAAAATTTATCGCACGCCACCGCATACTACGATGACAAATTGCAGCGTCCACTGATAACGCAGTTATTAAATTATGGAATGAACATCAAGTGATGTATTAAACCGCACTATAAACAAAGTTTTACACAAAAGTTTTCAAAGAAAGTTTCAATATCCTCCCGTTTTACATTAATGTCCTCTTCTCTCGAATAATTTATGACGGATTTAAAGACAATATAGACATAATTAATATATTCATATAACATTTGAAATTTATATAACATTTCACGCAAGACCTTTTATTAATTTAATGATAATAAATTGATTAAATATTTTAAAGTTCTAATATTCTGCTCTGACGGCTTATTCATGCATGTACATTTCACATTTATTTTCTGAATTTTGTGATGCGTCATTCATTGTATCTGACAGATTAAGTTTGCATCACTGGATTTAGTGTAGGATCTAATGTCTATACTCCGACACGTGTGCGCGACACATATCAATCCTTTTACATAGGGCGGTACAACAGCCGATATACACGCAATGCAGTTTCGACGCGAAAATAAATATGAGAATGCAGCAATCTCTTTGTCGTAAAATGTGATGCATGCCGAGTTAAAATGATAGAAAAATTTAATGACGCACGCGAAGAATTAAACGAAATTTATATATATATATATATATATATATATATATATATATATTTCGTTTAATTTAAACAATAATTTGTTTCTCTGCAAGGCCATCTGGTTAATCACGGAAAAAGTTGATGACAGTAAATAACATTATTTCGATAAATCATTGTTTAATTCAATGCAAATTCTCCGATAAAATGCGATGGTATATGTTGTAATTTACTCGTGATAAAATATTTTCTATACACTTCACAGACTACCTCTCTCTTTCTCCCCTACCCCTTTCACAGATAGCATCATTATTGTTGTTTGTGTAAACAGCAATAGCTAAAGGAATACCCGTATAAAAGCGAAACTTTGGAAATAAAATGATGAATCGTTACCGCGCAGATTCACACCTGATAATGATAAAATTGTCACGTTTGTTTGTTAACAATTGCGTGTAATGAATATTTGCGGGCCGGTTTGTGAGCAGATTTATCATTTTCGAGTAATTTGGAGATACGCATACATTTGATATATAATAACTCAAACTTAATTGAATTTAATTTGACATTAAATCTTGATATCAAAACAGTATAACATCGAAGTGATAAAATCGATGAAATATTGTACTTTTGCATCGCTAAATTTTATTAAAATACAACAAAGTCATTTGAAAGGTTCTCTGTCGTGCAAAAGTACAAATAAGCCATCATATAATTTATTTTCAAATGAAGATTGTCCTTTTCTTCAGTCAAGGATTCGATAAGTTTTTCAAGACGAGATTTACGCCACCTACGGTCGTTTTCTATGGAATTTTAAATGAGACGCCTGCATATTTTGCAATGAAAATGATAAACGATTGACTCGTACAGTCTGCGGCAACGACTCTATAATGCGGTCCCAACGATGGCAGCATAAGAATCATTGGCGACACAAATCTCGAGGAAGAAAATGCATTATCCTTTCGTCTCTTCTCTCCTCTATTCTACTCTTTTATTCTCTTTGCTCAAGAAATCTTCCTTCGAATGGTTTCTTGCCTTCCTTTACTCCGTATATTCCTCCAGGGAGGAGAAAGAGAGAGAGAGAGAGAGAGAGAGAGAGAGAGAGCATCGTCCACTTTGGTTTCATAGGACGAATTCTATTCCAGAAAAGAGCATCTTTTCGTTAAAAAGATTGCTCTAACTTATCGCATAAATTCCCCAAGAGACAACATTTAGATTCGTAAATATATTTGTGACACGTGAAATAATTTTATTATTTCGACCGTATATTACTATAATGTTTCTTGTTCAAACAAAGATATATTGTTATTCTCTCTTCAAAATTTGTCCTCTGTCTGTTATCGGGTTTGTTTTAGTTGGGTTACATTACAAGAATGTAGTACACGAAATCGCAATCACAAGTACTGTGAAGAAATGTTGTATAAACACGTGTTGCCGAATATATCTGCAAAGTATTATTTGAAAGATTTCATAAATTCCAAAAGATTTTTTCAAATTTTTCCAAATGTGTCCAATGCATATATTTTTCATATTCAGAGAATCTGAAAAATCTCGTTGATTAAACATGCAGTTGAAACTTTTATGAGACGCATCTCATATCTTTCCATTAAAAAAAAAAAAAAAAAATTCTATTAAACAAAATTTTTGACAAGATTGAAAAGTAGAAGATCAAATGAAATGAAAATTTTTTAAAACTACTTCACCGAACAAGACACGAAATATGATATTATTCCAAAATAAATTCATTCTCTCATATTTATGCATTCAACGAATATATTTCTTATATGCGCATTATTAGCATTTATATTATAAAGAAATCATATATAAAGACTATATATATTTTGCATATCGTGGCCAACGCCGATGTGATAAAATATCAGATTTTCTGTTTGATACGATGCAATAAAAATATACGATATGAGAAATTTAAATACGCGAGTAATCTATATAATATAAAAAAAAAAAAAAAATAATTTCTGCATTTCATTCAAAATTATTAGATATCTTGTTTCACATTGTCAAGTGGCACTAAAAATAATCCTAACGCGATGATGCTTTTTTTTTCCAGAAATTATCGTAACTTTAAACTGAAATCTTGTTACTTAATTAATACAAATGTAAATTGGACAAATTGAAATAATTTTCTTACAATTTGTTTGTTATATTATGTGAAATAAAGTAAACTTTGCGAGTTGCAATGTATGTGCTATTGAACATAAATACGATAAAATAATAGAAATTTTTTCTCAGAGAAAATAGCTTGCGTGTATTTGTCAGACAATATACGTTTCATGCTGTAGTTATAAACGCAATATTCTTGCGGAGAATGCAATTTATGATTATATATCGTTACCTCGCGTAGTTACGATGTTAATTGCATCCCTACTACTGTTGCATACAAATTATCTTCTGCTTTGGATGATGCGCGCCACTGTGATGCGCATAATTGTGTTTCTGCTTAAAAATTTTTACAATGCAATCGAGAAAAATGTTTGCGGTGCAGTATATTATCAAACTTATAATACACTGCACCGTAAAAATGATCTTTTTTTTTTTTTTTTTTTTTTTTTTTTTTTTCCATTAAATGACTATGAAAGAACATTTCTACGCAAGAATATCCAGTTTCAAGGAGCAAATTCAACGTGTTACGTAATTTCACGGTATACTAGATAGAGATTTCGTAAGACTTGTGTCAAACATAATTGAGATCATGTCAAGATCGCTGAGCTCTTTTTTTCGATCTTTTTATTTGTTGAATCTTCCGGTGTCTCTTGAGAAAAAAAACACATTGTTATTTTTTATTCGTGTAAAAATAACGACCCGTTTCTGAGGATCGTAAGGAACGATTGCGAGAAATTTACATATCTAGTCTGAAAACTCCCTCGAGAATCTGAAACTTGCGAGTGTGGAGTGTCTTGGGTTTCAAAGTCCATTAGAGTGACAAAGAATGTCGATGACGTCGTCGTGCCTCTAAGGAATTCATTAATTATTTAATTACTCGGTCTTAGGTCATTCACGTCTCTCGGTACACGCGTCAAGTTTTTAATCTATTTAAATACAATTCATCGTCAATACGCGTTATAAAACTCCTCGGGAATAAAACGCTCATCAATAATCACTCTTGAATTTGCAAGCTTCCGAGTAACAAATTTACCAAATGAAACGATATGAGTTTTATTATTCCTTTTCCGATACAATTCGATACGCGTACGTAATATTCAAGCAAAAAAATGTCTTAATGAACCAAACTTACAATTACTTAGTTGAATCCAAAGCTGTTCAGGTTACAGTATATCCTGCTATATCGCGGTGGCTTTCGATTATGGCAAATAATTAACATGCTCTCTCTCTCTCTCTCTCTCTCTCTCTCTCTCTCTCTCTCTCTCCATCAATTCTCCAAATCATCGGCAACGTAAATAGGGGAAATTGGTTCAGCCATTGCTTTAAACGGATTTTATCGCAACGCTAAATGAATTACTTTATCTCTCTACAGCTTATTACGCATCTAACGTCCACTATTGAAACTACATTTCTTACTTCTGAGAATTATGCACCGGGTTTCATAATATTTCATCTCTAGCCGGATTATCGGAGAGTAAAATCAACCTCTCTGCATAAATTCGCATCTCTGCGCATCTCTGCGCATCTCTCGGCTGCTTTCTCGTTTTCTCATCGGACGCAAATATGTATGACTTTTTAATGCACCCGTGCACAGAACCCGCGCGCGCGTCCTCGCGTACTTCCAATTTCCTGACACTGCCATACACACATATATCTCAACGTCAGTTGGAAATGGATTCCGCGGAGAGTGCATCCGTTCTGCATCACCGCATATATTATCCTACAACTATATATTATATTTACTTGGTATACCACGCCGTTATATTTTACATCTAATATTGTACGGATACCTATGTAACACGTACACAGTTATGTCTCATTACTGGCAGACAATGTATTCCATTCCGATCGATTATATGCATTGATGAGCGGTCCCCGAGACGTTGGACAAGTGTTCTCTTCGAGTTATATTGTATAATCGTGATATTTCTCTTAAATTATAGACGCGTCGTTTTATCTTTAGACTCGCTATAATAATAAAAAAATCTTTTATATACTCGTATATGTGTGTGAAAATAATTTATTAAATCTTGAAAATCTAATTGAAATTAATTAATCCGATCAAATAATCATCTTAAAAAGCACTTTATTAATTATACGATCATGTAAATTTATTCCATAATGTATAAAATGCAAAATCGATATATGATACCTACACATATATTGTGTTTATTTTTTTCAACAAACGAATCTCGTGCACATCGCGCAATAATCGATCGTATGCATATGCATATTGTATAATTATGTGAAAAATATGTAATATATTTGTTTGCACACACTATGTATTTACATTTAAGTAAAATGCAAATACAAATTTATGTAACAAGCTACATTTATGTTAATAAGATTTTCTATTTATTTTTTGTTTAATATACATATATATATATATATATATATATATATATATATATATATATATATATATAACGTATTCAATTTATTGTTAATTTAGCTGCACGTATGTTTTGGATATTTAAATAATTGGGCAATAACTGCAAAACGAGATTGTAAAAACGTATTAAACTAAACACTGCGAATTGCGTCCGTAGCAGTGCAATCAACTGTGTCGTTATGTGTTTTACGAATCAATGAATTTTTCATTAGTACGCCCTCGCGGGGAAGATTTCACGAATTTAACTTCAAATTTCATTTCTCGAGAATGTTCTCAATGACAGCAAAAATATGCGTAGGTGCAGAATTAAAACTGCAGCAGCTACGTTGTACCGTTCTTTATGCAACAACCGTAAAATGAGAAAGAAATTTCTTAATACGTTAATAAATATAAATTACTTTATTTTCGGTGAATTTATGAGTTCATTCTTTATTATCTATGTGTGAAATAAGAATTATGAAAATCGTGATATCTGAATTTTCTGTGTGGATGTATCACCTCTGTTAATCTGGCACTATCATCACGAGAGATCAAATGCATGTAATGCATGTAATTAAATGCCAATTTACTATGCTAATTTCGAATTTATCATCTCATATATATATATATATATATATATATATATATATATATATATATATATATATATATACATATATAAGTAGTGCGCAATTACTATTCAAAATGATTAACGACAGTTTTGCACAATATTAGTAATCTGTGTGAAAATAATTAGTGATTAATTCACTCTATAAATCCTCATCTCGAAAAATATTGTTTGAAATAGAAAATTTCAAATACTTTTATCATTTAATTTTTGAAAACTTTTTTACCATATAATATTTTGTTTCGTCAATTTTCGGGTATTCTATATACATCTTTTCAAAAATTTATAAAAAGAAGTAATGCAAAAAATTAAACTTTTACGCCATTGCAAGATCCAAACGTACTAATATTTCGAATATAATATTCGCAAATCCAGCTTGAGATAAAATAATTATTATTTATATTATTAATTAAAACAAAATAATTCAACACTTACCAATACGATGCACAACGGCAGGGTTGTAGAACATAAGACGGTGATCTGTAAAATACAAGTATATTCAAGTTAAATGTATAAAAAGCAATGTTCAAAGCATTAATGTTTAAAAAAAATTATTGCGCATAATTAAATTGTTATTCGTTCCTTTAAATAAATATATATATAAAAAGAATAACATAATTTCTAATGTGTGTATTATATACATATACAAAAGGCTGAAATAATTTATGTAACTACATAAAAATGTTAATTATAATAATATTTTAGGTATCTCAAAAGTAAGACTTGGAATATTTTATGTATGAATATTATACGGCAATATAATATTTTAGACTGAGTTACCGCGGAGATAAACGAGCTATTGCAGAGATAAACGAGCAATTAATTTTATAAATAATAAATTAACAAAATTATAATTTGTTCACTTGATACTCCGTCGTCATTTATTGTCTCCTTCCGCGAGTCTTTCCTTTCTTTCGTATTTATTATTTGCTCTTTTATTTAGTATTTGTGAAAACACGATTAATTATGATATTTTATTTAGCATTTACGAAAACACGATTAATTATGATTAATTATCGGCACGCAATCACTAGAATTACAGCATTTTATACAGCACTCTCGATTAATCGCAAACAATATGCATTTTAATATATAGAGAGATAAAAGAAAATTACGGTTACATAAAATTCTAATCCGCTCGGCGGATATTTTAATACACGTAATTTGATTGTCTCTAATTATTACGAATGAATAAATGTACGAATTACAATTAAAGACGGATGTAAATAAAAATGAATTGCGAAATGCAATATTTAATAGATGCCGCGCTTTGCTTATTCTCGCGGTTTAGATTTCGAGCGAATAAATCATATCAATGTCAAGGGTATGCATTTATAAATCACCGATATGCATAACATGTGTACAAAACGTCGAATTCAAAAAATACGCAATTGATGAATATTACAGAAAGAAGTCGATAACGATAGGTTTGACAGTTAAATATCGCGATAAAATTCAAATTAATCTATTTTGTTTGCGAAAAAAATATCGATCAATTCTACCTTAATCGTCTTGACTTTGTGCAGCATTGTGAGAGATACTACGCGTATTAATGATTAATTGATACACGATGACGGCGAGATATTAATTAATTAACTAGGCGAATTGATCGTTAGTTGCAACAATCGTATTAAAGATCGCATTTGATTTCTCTCATTGTTAATACCTGTAATATTTCGAGGTATTTAGAGGTAATAAGAAGATAGACGGAGCAGCTCTTCTCGCCTTACTTCTTCTAGCACTTCTTATTCACTCGAGAGTCACCGCGCGAATGATAACACTCGGCTTACTCGACTTTCGTTTTTCGTTGCGCGAATGACAACAAAACTGGCTCGAGTCTCGCCGCGAGGATGACAACAAGGTCGTATGTCAACAATAACGCGCTGGTATGTGGCAAAAATTCGTGTCGTATTATCTCTGAAATGAAAACTGTAATTATTACAATTCATGATTGAATGATCGATTTTTGCGTAATTAATTATGTTTCGTAATTACGGCATTTCAACTAGCCAGTATGCGTTTTGTATAAATCGGAATAAAATTGCGATGTCGATTTTCGAATTTGTCAATCATTAACAAAACATCGCTCACAATTAGTCATTAATAAATGGAATGATGCGATTCCGATGTTATTCCGACACGTTTAATCTACAACTACAACTGTTATTAACTCGATATTTTAATATTTTATCAACTATATATGTCTGTGCATAAATTCGGCGTATTTTGTATGTACATTGGTGATTCGTTGAAACGCCTATTTTATATGTAATTTATTTCATCAAAATTTATATCGAATTGATAAAATGACATATTTTTATATATAACGTTTTGCAAATCAATCTTTAATTGTAACTCGTATATATTTATATTCATTTGTGTTTTAATTAGAGATAGTAAAATTGCCAAAAACATTCATAAAGTGCATATAGGCGTTCGTCAACAACACAGATAGCCTATATAAACTTGATTGCCCGATTTTCCAAAAGTGTAGGTGTATATAACCGTTTCGCATTCTCTTATTGTAATGAAATAAAGATCAATTACGTTTGTCGTAACTGATTAATATCAAAGGTGTTACGTACAATAAAATGCTGCGCAATCATTGCATTATAGTAATTGGAGTATTTTCACAAGTGAATATCGTATGAATGCCACGAAGAAATAACAAACCACAAACAGGAAATGTCTGAAGAGACATGTATATGAAACGAGAGTAAAACTATAAATTGATATTCCTATATGTTAATTTATTGTTTATTATTTTAAAATTAATTGGTTTATCGTCGAAATAGAGTGGATTTATTTTACATAATTGTATATATTAGGTATATTATGTATATAAAATATTTTTACTTTGAAAAATATTTGAGATTTTAATAAAATAATTATACGTCATAATTTTATATAGATAAAATATATGTAAAAAGACAAAATATTTCAGCACTGTTTGTAAAGTTTATAATTTTTTAAATTAAGTATATAAAAATTATAAATTTCTATTTCTTTATCATGTTTTATACATGAATTTATATCAAATTTTTTAAAAAAATATGCCATTTTTGTACATTATTTGTTTAAAACGAATAAAAATGTAATTATGTGCAATATTTTTGTTTTTTGAAATAGTAATGATTATAAACATTGCTTTATACAATGTAAAAATATTATTTTACAGATTAATATTGTGTGTTCTACAATTCTGTGTTACTATACGTCATCATCATTTTTTTTAAGTTTTGCATTATTTTATTACCTTAATTTCAAGATAATGAAAATACAGCACTCAATTCAATTAATTATTAACGTAATTTATTCTTAGTTTAAATATTTTTTGAAAGTAAGACTAATGTTAAGGTAGTAATTCTACTTCTAATATCAGCTGTTTGTTAATTGAAGCAATAAATTTGAGATTAGAGAAACAAATTAGCAATAAATAGTACTTAATCACATCATAAATCTGGTTTTTCGTGATGCAGGGCTAGATTAATAGAAGTGAATGCATCCTCTAAATAGAATAAAAATGTTTCGTGTCTTATCTCGTTACGACCGTTTCATGCGAACAAAACTCTGTCCATTGTTATCGTGTAGTAGAGTAGAAATTCAATTCTCACAGTATAGTAGTTAAACTTCCTAAGAAAGTTTCACCTCACAATTGCTAATCAACTTTTCGTTAGTTTACGTTTTTCTTTCTTTTTCTTTTTGCAACAATCCATTGCACATTATTAACAAACTAAAAGCGTACAACAATTCGCAAAGTTTATTTTTAAGAAATTAATTATAAATGTTTCAATAATGTACATTTATTACAAATGTTTAAAAAATTTATATTTACGTGTTAAATAAATATAAATTTGAATAATGTCAAAAAGTTTTGGAATAGGTGGCCTTTTTGAAGTTGAAAAGCAAGCCAACTATTCAAAGAAATGTTCAACACATTTGTAGTTTATATTCTGTGTTTCTTGAACAGATATGTATTGTACTGAAATCTGCTCCGGAAGATTGGATTTCCGATGGCATCAAAATGTTATGTAATAAACGATATAATCTTTCTTTTACCGAGATGATCAAAAGTAATATCTGATAAAGTGCTTTTTTACATATTATAATTATCCTTGTTGAAAGAGCAGGTGCGGCATACCAGACCGCGGTCACGCATGAAAATGCAAATATAATCAGATCTCTTTTCCATATACCATATACGATTAATAAATGCAATACAGTTCGTTAAACGTAATAACAAAAAAAAGAGAGAAAAAAAAGAGAAAAAAATCTTATAAAAGAGGGAAAAAAAAAAAAAAAAAAAAAAAGAGTCGAGAAATTTAATGAGATCGAAAGAGAGAACTTTAATGAGATCGCGGATATATTTCATTTAATATGTAACAACAAAAGACGTGTCTGAAAAATTTTTATCGTTAACATTTCTGTTACATTTTAAAATTTTGTTGTGTTAAATTTTTTTTGTTGTTTAATGCGGCACATTTAGTCCATAATTGTATCGAGATCCTCGCGATTGATGTAAAGACGTTATCTAGCCGGCTGTTTAATTACATAATCAAAATCATGCAAGAGGAAAAGGATGTGCATTCGTCAAACGTGATGAGAATTCAGAGAACATTAAATTCGCTCTAACAATCTCGAAATTTCTCTTTCTCTCTCTCTCTCTCTCTTTCTCTCTCCAGCGTGGATAAATACTAATACGCATCAAATAGCATTAAATTATTCAATGATATTTGCGCACATGCAGGCATTAACTTGATGATAATTATTATATTTCGTTGATAATTAATAAATTTCATACCAATGTATATTTCATTTGATATCGAGAAAGATACGTATAATTATTGCGAACCTTGCGTGAAATGTTTACAAGATTTGATTATTGCCCGGATGGGATAAGAATAAATGAAATATATTTTGAAAATAATCTGATAATAATCTTTCTTTCTCTTTTCGGCACATTTTATTAATATATTCCTTTGATACGAAAGTATCAAAAGAATATATCAGTAAAGTTTAGTGCGTATTAGATGTTATTAGACATAAATTCATCGCTCTAATTAAGCGTTGACGTCAAACTGAGCAAACATTGAGGTAATACCACGAATGAAATTAGAACGGAAGAGTTATCTCATGCAACTGTGCACATTGCCAAACTCCTCGTTAGCCTCGAGCACTACATAATGAATATGTAACACACAGCTATTTTAATATTCTCAATCGAATTCTACATCGAATAAAACAGTCTGAGATCATAAAGTAAAAAAAAAAAAGAAAAAAAAAAAGAAAAAAAAAATAACGAAAATTGTATACATATATACACTAATTCATTCTGTAAAATGAATCTATTAAATTATAAGTGATTAAATTATATGAGAAACTATAAAAATGTCTTTTCTTACCGACGATGATAAGATGAATAATTTACTTTCTGCATAATATCCTGTAATATCCATAATATAGATTATCCTAGCCTAATTGGAAAGGCAAAGACAAAGTGGCTCGTGCAAGGCAGTCATCAGTGCCAAAAGACTGAGCAATCTCTTTCTCTCCTTCTCTCTCCGGAGCTACGCAACGTGGCGACCGGTTGATGGAGGGGACCAGACATGGGGGCAGCTGTTTGCCCGCCATGGAACGGATCGGGGGGTCGCGTTGGTATGTGTAGGGTACCCGCCAGTAATGCCACATCGGTGGCGCTCACAACTCACGGGAGATGCGAGACTGTGGATTGCGAGTGATTGTGAGATTTGATCGTTCGACACGTTTGGATAATTAAAATTTACATCGAAAGTGCAGGTGAGAAAGAAGATGGTTCGAGCGGTGTAAGGATGTGTACCGCAGCCGTGACGCTGAGAAAATTTCATCTTTTCGACGCCCCATTCGACTTTAGTCTGCAACTCAAGTCCAGGCAAAGGCGGCGTGTAGAGCAGCAACGGTGAAAAAAGTGCGCGCGCACATGAGCGACTTGGACGCGTTTCAAAGCTGCCCATCCGTTGGTAAATCTCCAAAAATCGATCCCAACCCTGCGCACGACGTTTCGTCACGTGTCGGACGTTTAACTCCAATTTGATCGCGCGCGTATATATGGAGAGGAAAAAATCAACAGCAATTCTCATTCGAATAAATTTCTCGAATTAATTTCACGATAACGATAATAATAAAAAGAAATGCCGTGTCGTGAATTAATAGCAAGAAATTTAAAGTCGTGAAGAATGATCGATAAATGGCAATAAAAACAAGAGGAATTTGAAGAAAAGCATCGAGCATCGATTCTGTCATATTTTAGTTATGGATATTTATCCGGCAATGATGTATCGCAAAGAGAGAGAGAGACAATTGGATGAAGATTCCAGGAAATTTAACAGGACCAACGGCGTTTAAGAAACGACTCTATCCTCGTGTCCACGTGTGAAAATGTGATCCACGACGTCGTGCAAAGAAACGGTCCAGCTGAATGGAATTTGCTCTGTGATAGTCAGGTAGTCTCGATGCACGAGAATTTTTCTTTTCAAAAGGCATGACGAGAGAGAGAGAGAGAGAGAGAGAGAGAGAGAGAGAGAGAGAGAGAGTCTGGCGAAACTTTAGCTCGATCGGCTTGTCGTCGATGGTATTCGGATGGCAAATAGTGAACGGTGAATGGATATATATACGTGTGTCCTTGCGAGGTTGGCAACTCACATGGCAACTGCACGAGAGCATTGCATAATCATAAGCGATACGTTTGTCAATACGTTTGTCAATACGTTTGTCAATATGTGAATTTGCGATCGCAGATCTCACAACGACAGCAACTGATGGTTATCATCCGAGATTGCGACGTCAACTAAAATACATGCCCGACTTTTCTACGTCATGTTTATAGAGGCTCTTTCTTGTATAAGCGTTACAAGCTGACAGTTGTTGCTTTGTCAAAAAATGTGTATCTTTTAAGGTTTCACTAGATTCAATTTTACTAACGATAAATTTTACTAGCAAAAAATGAGATAGTTAAAAAGTAAAAATAATAATTCAATTTTTTCAAAATCGACAACATGTTTTCTAAAATAAAGATGCCACATTAAATCGTGACTCTTCGTTAAAAAGGAAAAAAGTTGTCGTTTATCAAAACGGAAGCCGATAACGAGGACAAAGCTCCAAAGGAGTTAAAACAGTGTTTGTGATGTAGGAAAATGCATTAATAGTTGGTCACGAATCGTTACGTTTTTAGAGGAAACCCAGGATTGATGTGTCTTGAATAAAGAGATCGATTCATCGTGATGATAAAAATCATGCGATTTATGCAAAAGTATTGGAAAGAACGAGTGAAATTGTATAAAAACCAAGAAAGCAGAAGGGTATTTGCGAAAATGATTAATGCAATTAAAGAGAAAATATCCTCTCTCGTTGCGGACATTCTTCTTTCCTTTTTCATCTTACGTTTTTTTTTTTTTTTTTTTTTTTTTTTTTTTATCAAGTTGCTCTCGTATGTACTCGAATCGGATTTGAAATTAATTCTCGGAGAATCGAAAAACGCGCTCCTATATCGGATCGAAACTTTAACAATTCACTTAGCTCGGAACTATAATTACCCTATTATCATCCTGTCGACAGTAATTCCCTTGTTAAGATCTAATGAGCTCCAATCTGTATTGCAAGCGACCACTTTTGCCCCTTCCTATCGGTTGGTTCGAGCACGCTTGAACGTCCACGCTTTCGCGAGAGATAGACTAGCATAAAAGAATATTTTAATCCATCATTAATTTGAATATTACGCCGATAAATTTTCAAAACCAGCAAGGTTCGATACAACGCAAAATGTAAACTTTTTCGAAAAAGTTTGAGTAAAAGAGTAAAATGTTTAAATTACTATATTATCTTTATCGACGAGATGCAACGATTCCTTTATTCGAATCTTCGTCGTAAATAGATTCGAGCATTTTTTTTTTTTTTTTTTTTTGCGATACAACTGTCAGTACTAAACACATCGATATTCTACTTTTTGTTCAAATATAAAATTGATGACGGGATGCTTTATTCGTGGTTGATCGATGCTAGGAAGGTATAGTACGAGCGATCTTGTCATTGATCTTGAAGTACTTTACTATCATCAAGATCTTAACGACTAACGGACGACGGCAATAAATTTGATTGGGCTGGTAAATTGTCGGCCACTCCGAGGAGGAAGAGACTGTTCGGTCCACTTCTTCATATAATGGCCAATTGTCGCGCGACGGAATCATCCGAGTGAGTGCATCTCCTAAGTAAACAATAAAATGGTTTCGAAGACGGTCGTACTTATGTGTCGTTTTGCATCGCATCATTTGTGTTGATATCTTCTTATTCGCTGCTAATCGTTCTATCGTTTTCCTTACATTTTATGTCCAAATATTTACTCGTTATCAAACAGACAAGCCGATGAGATAATTTCCCAGCCAGAACAAAAACTCGAAAAATCATTCGATTAATTCGTAAACTAAATCGCATTGAGAAAATGAACATTTAAAAAAAAAACATGCCTAAACTGCCCCTTTTGACTGCCTATTGTAACGTACATACACGATTCTCTCGTCATGCAGTTGGAAAGAAAGAAAAATATATGCCACTGTCAGTTACATAAGTATGAAAAAAATCGAACGAAAAACGAGCGAATGACCGTATTGATCTTTTCCAGCCAACCAAAGAATTGCTTTAAGGATCTACCGCAAGAAGAACCGCAAACTTTAAAGCTTTTACTTACCAAAGAGAAGCAGTGCAACGTGCCTTATCGCCGACAATAATAATATATTACTATCGATATAGTTTATGAAACAAGGAATACGCCAAAAAATACAAATCTTGCTGCATTGAAAATATTGAAGAATACCGAGAGATAGTCGACAGGATGTGAAAAAAATCATATATTTCAAACGAAATCACCACGACCGATCTCCAAATGAAATTTCGCAAATCCTCCTTATCCAGCCCGAAGATGGAATTACTGTCGAGACGTTCCTCGAACGATCGGATATCGACCTTGAAGAGGTCGAGATCCTTTCGAGCATCCGTGAAACTGATGTCGAAGATACGCAATCACGCCAACGCGCGATTGACCGCCGGTTTCGACTTGTCATCCATCTCGAAAGATTTCAAGAAGGAACGCAATCTCTACGTCATTGATGAATCTCGGGACCCTGAAAAATCTTTAAATCTACAGAAAAAGGATGCGAGTCCCTGTATGGGGGAGAAAGCCGGTGACGAGACATTCTCGAATGTTGGAAAAATTTCAGTGCCGTCGAACGACACCGCTTCGCAAGACATCACCAAAGATCTGAAGAGCAAACTCACCTTGACCGATAAGATAATGGGTCGCAAGGACGTTGAAAAAGTGTCGGCAAAAAACGATGGCGTAAAATCACCAAAGGTTATTCGCATTTTTCGCAGGAAACGCAGCGTAGAAAGCTCTCAGGAAGATACACGAGGGAAAAACTGTAGGGAAAAACATGTGTCTTGTGAGACGGACATATGTCAACCGAGTAAAAATGTATTCTATGAAAATCCTACCTTTGTATTGGACTCTTCCCTAGACTCTTCCGTCTCGAGTTTTCTCTACGAAGAAGAGGAGGAAAAAGAGGAGGAAAAAGAGGAGGAAAAAGAGGAGGAAAAAGAGGAGAAGCAACAGCAGGACTGCAAAAGTGAGCGCTCCGTATCCTGCGAGCGTGACATCTTGACCGTCGTCGTCGATTCTCACAAAGCTGCGATTAATCGACCATTCTATCATAAAATTAATTACCAGCCAGATAGATACGACGATGAAAAGTGTCTTGAAGAGTCACAGAATGCATTTCGTTCCAGATGCGAGACAGATCCTTTAAGATATTTTTGCCAAGAGAGAAGCAAAGACTCGCAAGAAAACGTGATAAATGGCAACTGCCATTCTTCACGAAGAATTGCTGAATCCTTTAGCGGATTTGATCGCTCGAGGATGAAATTTTACTGTAAACTACACGAGACGGCAAGAAAAAACACGTCACACTGCCTACAGGATCAGAAATTCCTTGACAATGTCAAGACCTGTCCCTCGAAATCTTGCAAAATTAGGACGGTCGATAACTTTACCAACTTTTGGACGAATAGGCGTGGTAATAGCTTTCGAAGTAAAATGGCGACCGATGGAAAAAGGGATGCGAAAGAAACGAAGGATTACGAGCGGGTCGGTCGGGAGCGAGTTCTCGTGTCGACATCATCGGGATCAAGTATGATTGATCAATAATATAAGTCTTCTAATTAATCACTGGCGCGCCAATTAGCGACTCGAATTTCCGCGGCTCATAGAATTATCGATTTAGCTACATTTTTTAAGGAACCAACATTGCGAGAAAAAAACAATCTAGATTGATTGAAAACAACGCTTTTACTAACATATTTTATATTTTAACAACTGGAAAGTAGTTTGTAAAAAGAAAGTATGTTCATCATGAAATCAGATGATAAAGAAGCATTAGGAACATCACTGACATGTGGGAAAATTTCTAGTTGCGAAAGTAGCTCGAGTAAAAAAAACGTATAAACCAATCGCAATAATTCTGCGTGCATAATATTTCAAGACAGAAAATAATGCACAGACTGTGCATTTTTATTTAAATTTTTTTTTTTTTAACTTAATACGAGTCTTTTATTTTATATCTACTGAAAGAATTGTGTTAATCATTAACGGAAAGTATTCTTGACGCTAAAAACTCTTCTCTGATGAAAATCACACATAAAAGGTAGAGAGTAAATTTGAAAAATCACACGTATGAAAATCTTTCTCACAGTTCTTTTTCTATTTTTTCTCGCTTCTCTTCAATTTTACTCATCTTATATTTTTTTTACTCATTTATTTAACTGCGCTTACAATATTTTTTTGTTTAATTAGTTTACCATTTATTTAATCCATATTATTTTTGCATTCGCACAGAGTTACATTCATTGCAAGGGATGGAGTTCCTAGAAGGTTTCGGCAAGAAGAAACAACAATCCCAACAATTGAATAATCTGTCGTCGATACATATCAATCCTCTTTCGGCCCAATCCCTCAACATACACTTGCATGGTATTTTGTGTTTTCTATTTTCTGTTTTCTGTTTTCTGTTTTATCAATTTTTATTTTTTATTTTTACCAAACTTTGTTCTACCTCTCTTTGGTCATATTCTCTATAATGCAAATTTACGTACATACAATAAAGAATTAAAACTCTTACGGCTCTCTTATTTTTAGCTCTATTTGCGGCTGTGGAACATGGTCATTTGGATAAGGCGAGGAGTATTTTGGAGTCTACCGATGTAGATGTAAATAGGTAAGTTTATTTACATCTCACAATCTGTTAGAGTATTGGTGGTTTTTATTCAAAATAATTAATTATCTTAAAAATTGAAGAAAAAAAAGCTAATCGCAATTTTATCCGGCATCTATTTATTAAATATTTATCGTTAATTATATTATTGGATAATCTATATAAATATGAATATGAATTATTAAAGTCCCGTATGAAAATAATTAAATATTTATCTTTCATACTCGGGCATTGAAAAGTTAGAGACCGTAAAATATTTAACGGCAGTGAGAGAAAGGATTCGGCCCGGCCGATTCTGTTTGCTCTCTCGAGAGCACACGCGCGACCTAGAAGACGTTCACTTGAGGTGCACGTTTCTTCAGAGGAGTTTTAATCGAATATACAGGCTGAAAGTTTCCAAGCGCACCGCTACGAAATGGTCAATCGCGCCATTAGGAAATTGTTCAACTAGCACAGAACTAACATTTTGATTCGATTCGACGTGAATCTTGCTTGATCTCGAAAGATCCAGGTCATCTTAAATTGTGGACAACGATATCAAAAATATCAAAAAATAATTATCGCGCATGTTCAGTAATTTGTCTCTCAATCTAAAAGGAATTCAAGGAAGAAGAAAAAAGATCGTTATGTGATCCTTTGATAAATAAAAAAACAAAACCTTTTTTCCTTTTATTTTAATTATCCCTCACAAAAGCGTACGTAATTATTTTTCTGTCATTTCTGAAAGCTGCAAAATACCAGCAGCTTTTATATTAGGCTAATTAAATTTTCAAATCTGAAGCGCGTTAAATTACACTGCGTTATTTTTCGTGAATAAAAATGTGTCGCAAATTAGCAGAAATTTCTTTAAACTGACTCGCGACGCGTGTTTCTCGTTGCGCTTTAACGCTTTTAAAAGTTTTTCATAACTGCTCGCGCGTAGTAATTGCGGAAAATTGTCCTTTATTTCTATTTCCGGCGAACAATCGTCGACGATTTGTCGCCTGAGATATATATTGTATGTTATATATAGTATATATAGCGTAGTTTTTTTTATACCTCTATTTTATATATAACACGTAATACTATAACACGGCAACAGTTTACACTAAATTATAAAATCAAAGAATTAATTTTAATTTATTCATTTCCACATCATGCATTTAACTGTTCTTCATTTAAAATTATTCAACGAGAAAAGTTAACAAGAAAATTCCTATAAAATTAAAATAATCAATGATAGCAAAAGAGTTATACAAGTTGTTTAAAACATCCATGGTAATTGAAAATATACTGTAATACTGTAATACAACTACATACATACTGTAAATTCTCGTTGAAAACAATAAGCATTTTATTACTGAAAACTCGATTGACATTTTTTTCTATTTTATATATTGTTAACACATTTATTCGATATTTTCCTTTACTTACATTACCAAGTGATTCGAAACAAAGTAGTCAAAAGTAATTAAATGTTTTAGAATGAATCTCATCAATCTCACGATTTTCTGCTCGAGTCGAGCGAATATTTTCCGCTCGGATGAAACGAATGAAATAGCGAGCCAAATTATCAAATAAATATGCAGGATAAAAAAAGGGGCGAGATGTCACGACACCGATTTATAATTCAGGAAGAGGGAGCTTATGCTTTCACGTGTATTTTATTCTTTATCGACCTCCTAACACCTCATAAATGTTACTTAAAGTTTTATGAAGCTATTTTATTCTACAGAAATCTCGCCTTAACGTGATATATGTATAAAGTAGAAATTATACAACTACTTGTAATTTTATTTTCATTGGACTTTCCGTGAATAAAACACTATGCAAAGTTGAAGTAGAGTTATGTATTTAATAGTTGTATGTAATGTCGTGTAGAATTATGAAACAAAAACGCGCTTTACTTAAGAAAAAAGGTAAAAATGCAAAAAAATTGCAAAAAATTTTTTTAATTATCTCAGGTTTTCTAAATCTTTTCAGTTCAATTTGTCCGTGATATTTAGTAAAGATTTAAAAATAAATCTTACGATTCCTCTATAGCATAGTTATTATACAATTTTATTATTTACAGCGTTAACAGCGACGGCTTGTCACCATTGGATGTTGCTGTACTTAGCAACAACAGGCCGTTGGCAAAAATGCTGGTTGCGTTTGGTGCGCAGGAAGGAAATCAATGTAAGTACAATCGAATCCAATTACAAATTTCACGCCGCATAGCGCGAACTTCGTTACAAGCGACGCTCGTGATGAATCCCGTTGATCCGAAGCTTCGCGAAAAATCGCTTTTCCGCTTTCCCGCGAAATAGTTTGCCTTTACCGTGCGAAAAAAAAAAAACCAAGGAAATCATCGGGTCGCGGGAGATTCCAATTACGATTCCGTAGTCTCTAATAAAAATGCCGACGAGCTTTATTGCGTTGCGACGAATAAAAAATAAAGAACAAGATGTGTAAAAAGAAAAAAAAAAAGAAAAAAAAAAAAACACTTTTTCCGTTACGTTTTTAATAACGTTCCTCTTTTTCGATATATCGAAGCGCAGCATATATTTCTTTAATCACAAAGGAATGTAAAATTGTAAAATCTGTAATAGCATGTAAATAATGTTTCTTTATGTGCTCCACTAAGCCAGATGTATGAACTGTAAATGCAAACATTGCACAGACTATAATACGAAAAAAAAAAAAAAAAAAACACGCAATTATCGGACATTCCACGTGTAAAAAAAAGGCCACGTACAGTAAAGTCGCACGTGACAAATTAACCAAAGCTTTTTCATTCGGTTTTTACAACAATCGTTAAAATGAAACTTGTGCGATATATATATATATATATATATGTCTGAAAAAATCAGCAAACAGCTCTCATTAGAGTAATAAATATTCAAAAATCATGGATTACCGCGTCACAAGTATCACTTGAGTTATTACCGCTTCATCTTTTTAAAGAAAACGATTGAAAAAAAAAAAAAAAAAAAAAAAAAAAAAAAATTGAAAAAATTAAATTCTTATATACCATCCCGAATGAGATAAGAAATTTCATGTTATTAAATAAGCAACTCGATCTTCATTTATCGTTGCAAAAGTTCCGTGAATCTTAATTTGTTCCGTTACGCTCGTTAGCGTTTTGCGCGCAATGACACATCATTAGCAAACTAAGTCCTTTTCAGAAATGAAATATGAAAGAAAGAAGGACACTTCTTTTAAACTAATTTCAGACGAATATCTGCAAATCTGCGACGAATTCTTGCAAATCGGGACAAGATAAGATCCAACTCGGTCAACGGTTAATGTGCGCGAAATACAAGAACTTGATAAGTGTATTACTCTAAGCAACGCAATTTCCTTTTCATTAATTTCTGCACTATCTGCTTTTATGCTGTGAAAGTAATTACAGTCGTAACTAGACTTTCAATTAATCGCTGCAAAATCGTACGCTCTTGCAATGAGATCGGATATAAGATACCGCAGCGATAATATCGCAGAAGATCGATTACACGTAACGATAAATACTTTAATTACCGTAATAATTGCGCGCGGATGAGCAATATGCCAGTGATAATAACTAAGTATCGCTGATAAAAACGTGATAAACTCCGTTCAAATATTTAATTAGATCCGCGCGTAGACGTGAGACTTTCTCTTGTTTTAAAAACAGATACATATATATTAATAAGTCATTGATTTAAAAAAAATGCGGAAATTTGATTGTCATGTTTAATTATAAAAGCGTAAGACTTTTTTGTACATGTCAAATGTTTTATTAACGCAGTCAAGTCTCCGGAATCTCTCGGAAGTCACTTGGCGTCATTGCTGTCGGAAGCGGAACACAGAGTTCAAGAACTCGGTGGCGGTACTTCCGGCAGCAGTGCGACTACTCTATTGGAACCACCTAGCATCCACAGAGCCAGTTTTTCCACGCAACATAACAACCTCACGGGATGCAGTGGCAGTACGGAAGACAAGCAGCTTGCCCTTTGGGAAAGAAGAGCCAGAGCTCTTAGAAAAATGTTACTGGGCTTCGATCAAGCGCGTGAGTTTAATCAAAATTTAATTTAAATCCGCAAAAAATATCAAAATGTCATATCTTGTAAGTGACAAGTGGTTTTTGTAGGAAATATTTTTGTTGTCCAAATATATATATTGTATGTACATTATATAATACGAATGTGTCATTTTGAATGTTTTAGGACCACCTGACATGCCATTTTTGGTCGCGATCGATGTTACCGGAACAACTTCGCTAACAATCAGATTTCAAGAACCAGACTCGCACGATTCTCCGATTTGTACGAAGTTTAAGGTTCAATGGAGTTTGCACGATGATTTTTCCGTCATTTGCGGCGAGAGGGAGGTTCTGGACATGAAGCAAAGAGAATGTCGTATCGAGGATCTAACTCAAGGTCAAAAATATTATTTTCGCGCTGCCGCTGGAAATTTGAAAGGCTACAGCAGATTTCGAAATTCCACACCTGCGCATGTTACACCTAGCAGTGAGTATTATTAAACCATGTTATTGTCGCAGTGATATATATATAATATATTAATACATATACAGCGTATAGATTTAAAGACTTTTTTTTTGAACTTTCTAAATATTTACGATGACTCTTGAAGGTTGGAGGGACATAGATGGCAGAGTACCGAGGTTCGCCGGACGATTGGAACAATTAAATACGCTGTTCACCGATATAAGACGACCAGAGTATACGCAAGAGACACCGGCGGTACAGAGGCGAAATCACAAAAAGAAAACGACGATAAAACAACTGTTTACGGCGACGAGTAAATTCCAGAAAAATCTCAGGCGAGGAATATTTCTCGCTTGTCTACTCTATCACGAGGACAAAGTTCTCGTTACCAACGAGGACTTTTTACCCGTAATCGAAATCGACGAGACGTATCCTAGTTGCATCTACAACGATTTTCATTGGCTAATGAAAGTCGCCTGTACCTGGGACGACGTTAAATCCCTCCGACAAGATATGGAAAAGACTCACAGCAGTTCGGCGAATCACTTTAGAATAAAGTTGCTTCAGGCCGCTGCCCAGATGCAGGTGCATTACGCGCGCAATATTAATGACATTAATGACATTCTCCATGTCTTTTTTCATGTCGATATTCAATTATAATTATTTAATAAAAATGTAGAAAATAATATTCGATGATGTATGTTGTAGGCTGCACTGTGCATACAAGACCTCGGACAGTTGTATCATAAACCAATCAGAGATATTCAAGGCACTTTGGTATTTTCGACGGTGAATTATATAAAATCGGCAAAACTGATTTCCGTACTAAATAGCAAATGGTTACCACTTAGTAAGGTCATAAAGAAGGTCATAACCCACGAAGACAGTAACGTCGCCGATATCTTGATGGCCAGTATACAAGAGCAAATAACATATCATCAAGTGAGCAGTATCAAATTGTCTAAAGGTTTATATCTCGGTTATCTGAAAATGCAGAGCAGCGTGGATCTCATACAAGTGGTGGTCCCGGCCAAATCACCGAATGTGTTGCCGCACTGCAAGATTCGCGATAATCCACACGTATCCGCGTAAGTATCATACATGTGTACATACATGTACCGTATACTCTCATCGAAACGAAAAGCGTATCACGATCGCTTTACGTATTACGTATTACGTATTACGTATTACGTATTACGTATTACGTATTACGAATTATCTATCGTGTTTTTCCGTTTGAAGGGAGGAGTGGGACTATCTGAAGAGAGTAACGCGCATCTGCATGTCAGACTCTTCCGTAAAGGAGTCCGAAGAGAAGGAGAACGTGACGAACGAGGCTCAAGGGACGGAACAACAAAAGTTATTCGTCGATCTGTGTGCCGCGACGGCACGACGATTATTTAATTACATGGAGATCAATCCGGAGGATTCGTTGGTCCATCGACTTTACGATGCCGAAGTGATCGATCTGACGCATGACGTATCGTTTCTCATTACTGTGCCGCCCGCCGAAACCGCTTGCTGCGTACCTGGCACGCGAGAGATCCTATTACAACGCGGCGATCTCCTATCGTTGCCTATTCAAGTCTTTGAGATGGTGCATCTGAATACGTATCAAAAGGACGTCATCAATCGTTACTCGAGGCTCAGTTGCATCTTGGAACTGGACACGGCACAGGCCCAGCATAATCACAGAGAGGCCTTCAGCTCCTTAGAGTTAAGCGTCGCAAAGGACAAACTGGCGAGGCTGCAAGACCTTCAGTCGCAAATGAACACAGTATGGAAAGGTGCCAGGTGGCTGATTGACGTTATAACTTTTGCGAGAGATCGCGGCTCTTCTCAACAAAACGTAACTACCACAATTATTTAATTATTACCACAATTACGAGATGCTTTTCTAACGTAATGTCTCTCATAAAACTTCTTATCAATGTATGTAGTTTATATATTAATAATCTTTTCGCAGATTGCATCGCAAACCGTTGGTATATCTATGAAGCATCTACTTAGCTTAGATAGAAACAAGAACAACGCAGCTAGCAACAATAATAGTCTAAAACGGAGTTTATTACAATTACCGCCTAGAGATCCCAAGCTCGTTAAATCAAGTCCCGGCCGAGGCAGCTGGCCAGGACCGAATCTATCCAATTCTTCTTCGAATCTTCTTACAACGGAATTCAGCAAGAGCGAGCAGCAGCTGCCCAGCGGACAATACATACGCAAGGGTAGCAACACTTCGAACGCGTCGACAACGTCGGAGCCGCAGAAATCGTTATGCGTGCCCATGAGCAGCAACAGTAATCTAAGCAATCTAACCACGAGCAGCACCAATCATCTGATGCCGCTGCAAAATACGCGGTTACCGCCCTCCAAATCCGAGGACACCTTGATCCTCACCAAGTACAAACATAGCCCGCGAAATCGTTCCGCCACCATAACTACTTCGGCCTCGGCCAGCACTAGTCCGCTAATGAGCATTAAACCCATCATTTACGGCGGCTCAATGTTGAGCGTCTCGACGGCGATGACAAACACCACGAGCCTGCTTAGTGTGTCTGTCAGCAACACCAATTCCGATAGTCTACATTCGTTGAGCAGCGAAGAAAACTCTACGACCAATTCCAGCGTATGCTTGAAACCCAGTCATCCGGTCAAAGTTAAAACGTCCAAGCCGACTGCGAGCGTCGCGGCGATGGCGGTTCCGCAGGATAATCTAGACGAAGAGAAGGACGAGGCAACAATGATGCCGGCACCTCTGCCAGGCATTCTTCAAGTAAGTCTTTTTGTGTTTTCTTTTTTTTTTTTTTTTTTTTCAATTCTCTCATACCTTGTGCTGTAGAGAAGAGATTCGTATAAACGTATTTAGCGTAAACGATAGATGCAACGTTTAATTTTTTCAGCAACATTAATATTTTTCTATACAGATTCGTGCGATATGCGATTTATAAATGATATTTTTCCTTCCTAGGGAACACAAGTCTAACCCGATTATAATTAAAAACAGCTCGCTTGGTCCTCTAGTGCAAACTGATGTAGCAGATATATTGAGTAAGGCAAATTTCAACGCTTGCTCTGCTCGGTTATGCTTAAATATTACGCTTAATGTGTCAAAATTAATACGGCATGAAGAATTTATTATGATTGTTTTATACTTTTTCATAGCTACAATACTTTGAATATAAATTATGTCTGTATGTAGTGTGTTGTAACAGTATAACGTATATACCTACATCGCGTAAAAAAATATTGCGTATAAAAATACCAGTTATATATTAAGAATATATTACTACATTATTCTCCATATTATATCATATTATATATACATAATTATTGTTACGGCTTGAATATATATTATATAGTATTTTTTCATGTGCGTCTAAATACAAGATGTGTCTATAAGATTAAAAAACTTGATGACTTTTAAGAAAGTGTCAATTTTATGAAAAACATAGTGTGTGTATATATATATATATATATATTTAATAAATTTCAAATATTTTTTTCATAGCGTTTGTATGTTTTTTTTTTTTTTTTTTTTTTTTTCCACTTATTACTACTTGTAGAAATTTTTCTAGACACGCTTTGTACTATATATTATACACAGCTTATACATTGATATATTCTTTACATAAGATTATTAGTCGAATAATTTTACCGTTCAAATGATCTAAATTACGAATGCATTTACAGATACATCTACTTGTTATTTGAAACTGTTGCATCTGTTAATTAAATCTTTCTCTCCATCATGTCAATTTGTATATTATTAGAAAAAAGGATACAGAAAAAAGTGCAGCTTATAATATTGCATTACAGGTTTACGCAGCCTACGAGACTGGTTTAGCAGCTGGCACCAGTTTGAAACTGCACGTAACACCAAGGACTACAGCACGCGAAGTTGTGGAACTTGTTGTTAAACAGTTGAACATGGCGGTGGTTCTAAAAGGTCAAAATGGGCCTACCTATACGATTGACGAGCTACCAAATTTCTGCTTAGTTGCCGTAATCGGTGCACGGGAGCGTTGCTTAAGAGACGATTTTAAACCACTTCAATTGCAAAATCCATGGAAGAAGGGACGACTATATGTTAGACAAAAACAGGACGTTCTCGCTGCCCTCGAGCACAGTAGTAAACATACCGCGTACTTATAACACAAATAAAGCGCTATCTAAGTGAGAAGAAAAAAGAAAAAAAGAGCGAGAGAGAGAGAGAGAGAGAGAGAGAAAAAAAGGTAATGATTTATTACCTATTATTGTTAATTAAATTTCGATGCATTTTACACGCGTGCATAAACGCGTGTAACTCCTCCTCGATAACAATTACGAACGGGATATTTCACATAAAGCGACTTACGTCGTACATCTTCAACGGCACTACTAATGAGAAAAAAAAAATATTTCAATGAATAAGTGAATAACTATTTAAAAGAAAAAAAAAATATTTTAATCACATAACGTTCATTTTTCTTCCAGTTTATGACTCTGATGTATGTAACCGAGTCATTTTATGTAAAAAAAAAAAAAAAAAAAGTCATACATTTATAAAATTATTTTATTCGCGCTATAAAGAATATTTAAGCAAATAATGTTAGCCGCGATAGATCTAACAAGCTTTTAAAAATTGCTTTTTTTATAAGGCGAAATAATATTCTTGTCGAAAAAATTATTTTCTTTTGTCACACGATTATTTTCCAATGTACTGTTTTGCTGTTGAAAATAAATTTATGCTTTATCGAATACTCACTAAAGCGTTGAGGATATAAAAATATAAATAATTAAGTATAACATGAGATATATAGCAAGATAAACAATTTGGAGAAATCGTCACGAATATGATAAATATTTCTCTGATTGATGAACTATAGAAATCTATCTTATTTTAGGCGACGTGTATACATTCCAATTTTGGAATTTGTAAACTTTCAAGCACGATCTGTAATATTCTTCAAATGTTAGCTAGTTTGTAAAGGAATGAATAATACTCGAGACATGTTGTTATATTTTCTGTACCGATCTCAATGTTTTATTCCATATATGCATATTGTCGAGGGTATACGCGAGTGAGCTGGTTGAGAGATCTCATTGTTCCTTATGTCGAAGTTCGTTGTATCCAAGTAAATTTATCGAATTTACGAAATATAAAAGCTTCTTTTGCCTTTTGGCGTAAAGAAAAAAAAAATGCAATAGAAAAATACTTGGATACTTTGAATCACTCGATAAGGACACACTAACTTTTTGAAGTCAGTGAAAGTTTTATATTTATACTATTAAAGTTATATATGAAATGCCTCTAAAAAATATATATATTTTAGGTTCTAATATATGACAAAGTGTTATTATATATATGATACTTTCTGCTTACGAATTAGATCCAGTCTTACCAGGCTCTAACGAAAGAAATAAAATCATTTCTAGTGCGTTCTCGATGCATGACATAGTCTGGCGCAATGTATTTTTTTTTTCAGAATATTCAAGATAGAATAATATGAAAGTTCCTAAAGTCTAGCGTCGTCTTAAGATGGCTTAGGGGAAAAAATATTTTAGAAAAGTCTAAGATCAATTTTCCGAGGGAGAACGCCGACAAATTTTGTTTGAAACAAACACAAAGCAGAGAAAAAAAAAGAGAGTTTTAGAAGAAAATTAGTATAAGATTTTAGTTGGGAAGTATTTCGAATCTAAAGAGCGGCGAGTAATATATCAGAACCAGTTTTATATAGTTAGTTATTAGTATAGTTAAGACGAGAAGAGGCTTATAGACTGTTGTATATAATAATAAGACAAAGAGTATTATTAATACCGCTATGTTATTATAGTGATAACAAAAAATTTTTTGAATTCTTTATTTTAGCTTTTATAACTTTTCTT
>NC_132982.1:10182500-10205000 GCF_047496725.1 Anoplolepis gracilipes
GAAATAAATAAACCATTTAATTCATTAATTTTCTCAAATTATAAAATTTGCTCTAGGCTGTGTATCGTCTCCATCGATTCTTATCTTTTCTGGAACAACTTGTATCCAGTTCTACCCAGCATCATCACCTCCGGCAAATCAAACGAGTGCAAACGAGACGAGAACCCGGACCCTCGGCGACCGATAGTCCCGCTGACCCACTTCCGTCTTGTTTCTCGTCTTGCCGAGAACCTACCACCTACTCTTTATTTATCCCCCACTCTGGGTACAATCCTATACTCTATTCTTCCGGTGAATGCGTCGCGAGCAGTTCCGTCAAACCTTTACAAACCTTACGGCTTTAGCTAAACGCCATAAAAACAAGGAAAAATAAATTTGATTATAGAACGATGCCATAAGATGGCATAGAAGAGCGTATAAATTATCCGGCAACAAGAGAGAAAGTTTCGGTTATCCAAGCCATTGGCTGGTTATTTATTACGTGGTTGCGATAATAGTTGATAACTGACTTTACAGTCGCAATTTTGCTAATTTCACGTAAACAAACCTATCATAAGTACTATAAAATAATAAAATTGAAAAGAGATTAGTAATCGCGTCAGTCTATTTATCAGACATAGAATACGCGAAATAAGAAGAGAGATTGAAGAGTTGAAAAGGAATTGTATCGTCAGAAATCAGAAATATTCAATCTTTTTTTACGCCTTCTTTTGATGGGGAAAAAAAAAGAAACTGATTCTACGCCACTGCGGAAGTGCCGGTACAAATTTAACACTATCGCGGATGTATAGTATACGTAGTACAGTTAATACTCATTGTCACGAAAACATGGGCACAAAGACCGAGAGCGCGAACGAACACGATTGGTTGACCCGCAGTCCGGATTCGCCTTCGGCTGACCCCATTGTTGACTGTCCCACTGGCGAGATACTGATAGCGCAAGACGGTCAACGTGCAGTCGATTCGCTTTGACATTTAATTGCACCACGTCACGAACGAAAGAAAGGCACTTGGGCATCACGAATGATAACGGTATTTCAATTCATCGATTACGTCTCTTTCAACTCTTTACGGCTTTAAATCTTTTTTGAGATTTCAGACGCAATGTTTGCTAAAGAACGATCAACATCCTTGAATACTGGTTGCACTCGTGGCGCTGTATACAAATTTGCAATACAGATTCCATTAATAGCAATTTTGACGCAACACGTCGAGCACGATAGAATATTCAACGAGCGCAACGCGAGTATCAATCAAATTATTACGCCAACTTGTTTCGCGTGACGGTCGTATAGAGGAACAGTTTACTGACACAATAGCCTCTGTATTGCTACGAAATATTTTGTATCTCGCAGCAAGGAATCTAATTACGTAGAAATTACATAGAAATTACGTAGAAACGGAGAGATTTATTTTTTAAGCAGAAAAATAAGAATTTATCCACGCGCTTCGCTCCGCTCCGCTCCGATCCGATCCATACCCCCTCCCCCTCCCCCTCCCCCTCCCCCTCCCCCGTTTTTGCGAATCGTGCGTCTTCCGCAAAGGACGAGAAACACACCGCGTATGTCTGCTCTTCTCGTAGAATCGCCGCTCCACCGATTCGATTTTAGACGGATCTCTCGAACGCGCACGTGCATGTGCAGCAGCCGCGTTGCGAAAGAATATTATGCGGGGCACAAGGTCCGCTGGCCGCTGGCCGTTCGCCGTTCCAATTTTTACCAATCGAAGGTTACGTATCGCATTGAATTTCTGCCATACGCACATTATAATGCGCACAACTCCTCTTTGCTCTTTCTCGCCATCTCTCTTTTTCTCCTTCGCCCCCTTTCGCCCTCTTTCGTTCTCCCTCTTTATCACAGGGAATTCATAATTATGAGTCATAGCCGCGTAAAGGAAGAATTAAAATCAGAGATGAGAAATGATACTTTAACGCGCCACAATTTTTTATCTCGCAAATTTATAAATGTATATAAATATGATAATATATTTTCATATTTGTTTACCTAATTGTAAAGACATTATTGACATTATTCCAGCGATAGCTTTAATTTATCATTATTATAAATTTCACTAGGCATTCGCTAGTCATTCGATTCGATTCGATTCGATTCGATTCGTCTTAATCGTCTTCATTCCCTCCTACAAACGTAGGTGATGGATGACGGCGACGGCGACGGCGACTACGATCAAGACGATGATTTTGACGACGATGAAGACGCTGAAGACGCTGAAGACGCTGACGACAAACGAGTGGCATGACACGAAGGAAGAAGAAGAAAAGAGAGACGAGTGTGTTCGGCGAAGCCTACCGACCGGCTATTTGGAACACGGCCGATCAGTTCCTTCGGTGCCGTGGACGTGAACACGCTAAACATTGCCGATTTTATAAACTCGTGCCTCTGTCCTAGACCAAGTGAAAGAGACCAAGTTGAAGAATCCCGTGAAAAATCACGCGACGACGCGCCGTTTTTTTCAAACCGGTACGACCCAAAAAGACCCAAAACCTCAAACTTTGTAAACCTTTCGCGAAAAAAACAAAATCGAACCCCAAGAATATTTTGTGACGTGATTTGGAATAGTTTATGACAAGATGTGAAAAATCGATTGACCTCTATCAAATTTCTTAACATCATTTACCGCCATTTTAGTAAGTTTTCAGTGACTTACAGTGTTAAAGGAATATTACGAGAGAGAGAGAGAGAGAGAGAGAGAGAGAGAGAGTATATATTGTAATTTACACATTTCAATTTGTTAAATAAAGTTATATATGTGTATATAACAAAATTTTAAAATATATATTAAAAAAAAACAGATGTGTAAAGTAACAAAATAATTATACAGCGCTCTCCTTGTTCTTATATATCCTTTAAAATTTTTTTAAATAAAAAATTACTACATAATTGAATAAAAATAAAGTAACTTTACATCGTAACATTGTTATTGAATTAATAAAAGTTTTTACCATCTCGATTAAATAAATAATTTTGTATCCAATTTTGAAACATTCTAAAAATCAATTATATAGTTATTTCTCCAAGTAGGTATATATAGAATTATTTCCGAAAAAAATATATAGTAAGATTAATTACTGATTATATTATATATTGTTCCTATACTTCTATTCTTTGTAAAATTCACTCTCACACTTAAACCGGGCAAGGAAGTTGCAGAGTTTCGACTTTTTCCGGTCATCGACAGGAAAGCTTGCCATATATGTATATTTTGCTATTAGTATAATTAACCCAGATTTTCCCGGATTTATGGTGAACGGCACGCGGATCAGTAGTACACGCACTGCGCATTATAACAGACTGCTGACATGCCTTCGATTGCGAAGAAGTGGCAAAAAATTGCATAATGTTAGCTATATAATTAATTACCTGACATTTATAATTAATTATAATTGCCAAAGTTATTTATTTCAACATTGTCAATAAAATTAAAAAACTATTATATGATAAAGGGAAAAAAAACTCTAGAGGACTCAATTTAATATAAATAATCCCTACAATTTTTCTAATTGTGAAAACGTTATATCGTTATATAAATACATTGTCATGTAACTATCAATTGAATCGTCGAAATTAATTTACGCTCGTAGAAAACGGAATTATAATGCAAATGATTTTAATCAAATACGGCAAGAGAAAATTTGTCAAATTTTATTAAAAATTGTATAAGTCGTGATTTAATAAAGATAATGTAAAATTATAGTCTTTATTCCGGAAAATATAAATGTATACATAACATGGCGCTCAATATCCTTGTATTAACCGGCATTGAAAGAGACAGTTATGTCCGACATCGGATAATATTGCGACAATACAATGCTTACAGCCGTATCATAGATGGTTTATATTTTATTTAGCGCTGCTATTCAAATTACTCTGACCTTTTTGTCAATAGTACACTCTTTTTCTTCAAAGTAAATGCTCTATATATAAAACTCTAAATTATAATAATAAATATCACAGATAGCAATTAACTCCATTATTATATATATATATATATTGGGAACTTTATAAAGATTCTTATATAATAAACTCTCTGTTGCATACAAAATTGCGATAAGTGTATTAAATATTACAAACATGTTATAAATATTATAAAAATATCACGAAAAATATGGAAAAGTACATATAAATTAAAAAAAAAAAAATATGTATTATACTCTTTGGGGCAAAATATGTTAATCTCACTGTTAAACTCGCAACAAAAATAACAACCTTTTTTTTTTATAATTCCTATACAAGTATTGTTCCTTATATCGAGTATACAACCATAACGAGATTATTGTTCGTTTAGGGAATATTTTCGAGACAATAGCACGAGAGGATATCAGCGGAGGCACAATGTCAGAGGGTTGCACAAGTTGCAGAGGCGCGAATTATGCGGGCAATACTTTACAATTAGGCACGACTCCCGGTGGCAACACCGGAAGCTCGTCGTCTACTTCTGGAACAAGCAGCACAACTACAAGAAGAGTTCAAGTCCGCGCAAAAGTGTTATACGGCACAGGCAAAGCGATAGCGAGCTTGCAAGCTCAGGAGAAAGCAGCCAGACATTGATGAGGTAATTAAATAACCGCAATTAACTCTGCATTAATCCGATATAGTATGCGAGAAATTTTCTAGCATACTATTATACAGAAATTATTTACTTGAATTAATAATTTCGTTACATAGAAGTGCCAACAAGGTTTGTATAAAAGATTATTTCTAGCCTTTAATATTTTAATTTATTATTACATGTATAAAGAAGTATAATAAAAATATCCAAGTAAATAAATTTAACATTTATGTTGCTAAAGCTCTGGCTGGAATCTGTTAAATGTCACCAGATTAATTGCAGAATTAAGATATTAGTTAAATTATTGAATGACAACGGGCAAGTAAAAATAATACATTATTCTACGGAAATCATTAAACTTTGTGAAAATATCGTTTTTATGAAAAAACTATGGATAATAATGTTAAAACAAACTTCCTGTCAAATTGTCAACAGTTAAAAAGCAGCGATGTAGGAAACATCGATTGAACGACACACACTAATTAGTAATTTCTTTCTCGGCTCGCCGGCTATCGTCAACGCGATCGTTGTATATATCTCTTGCGAGAAAACGTTTATACTTTACCGCACAGTTATAGGAAGCTCAATTTCCCGTCTTCCTCTTAAGAATTGGTCCAAACAGGACGGACGCGGCCGATCTTCCCGTCACTAGACGATCAACGACGGACAGTCGAAATAACGAGAGAGGCCGCGGATAACAGTAAAAATACGTAAAAAAGAGAAAAAAAAAAAAAAAAAAAAAAAAAAAAATGCTGACACACCGACACCGACGAACAAAAAGCAAAGCCTGGAGGCACCATCCTTCCTCGCGGATAAGACCAGTCGACCGATCTGATCGCCAGTTAGTACCTGGTTAACCGTCCTCGAGAAGGCCGCCTCGATTTGCGCACATCTCCGCGTGTTTTTTCTCTTCTTTTTCTCGTCCTCCTTCCTCCGTTTCTTCATCTTTCACCTATCGCGTCTCGCTAATCCTGCTTTATCTTTACAAGAATTTACATTGACGAATATGCACCGATGGATGTTGTAAGTGCAACCTGGAACGTGTCACCGCGCAAAATGCGCCTTGCAACTTTGTGAGTCGTTATATCAATAGGTGTCTATTGCCTTTTATTTTTTAATCCTGACAATATGTGTAATACTTGCAAATATTTCCAAATTAAACAAGCTCGGAATCATTCGCGATCAAGATTCGCAAAATGTTTGTGAATTATATTTTCCGACATTGTTCTAAATCTCTTTTACATTTTATTACAAGTTTTAAATTGATATATGCATTAGTTATATTTATTTACATGATGTATATTTTTTATCTAATGCTCGTTTAATCATTAATTAAATTGAAGCGAATCGTGCATCATTGTTAAACATAAATGTATCTCCTCATACTATATATATATATATATATATATATATATATATATATATATATATATGTATATATGTTTTTTTTAGATATTTATCACCCATCAAACAATTTTAAAACATATATTTCTAACAGGTTTTTTTTTTTTAATAAGGTCAATATAATTTCTTTAGCCCATCGTGTACTTTTGCCGTTCTACAATTCGTGATCCCGTTAGATTTCTCTCGATCTTAACGCCTCACAGTGCCGACAGTGTCATTTAGCAAATATTTCGACTTATTCGTGGGTCCTTCTTTTTTTCCCCATTTTTTTTTAATGTAACATTTCTTACATTCGCGCGCTAAAAATAATGAATCATTTTTCTTTTGATTCTAATTGTTTAGCTACTATAATCATCTATATATTCATACGTACACACACAATCCGTTTGTAAGTTGTAAAAAATGTCAAGTATTTTATAATCATGGTAGCAATATACATAGTTAGTATTAGCATGTTGTAACATTCAATTCATACAGTGACAATAGTGTTGCATCACGACTCACGACGCACCAAGATCGTAAATCTATATAACATGACTATATCATAACAAATGATATTGTCGTGCGATAGTAAAGACTCTTTTTATTTAAATGTTAAACTGCAATAACATACGTCGTTTGTATTATTCGTTATTTCGATGTTAAAATTCGTGCATGGCACAGTATTATAAATCAAATCATTATCGAAAGACTGCGCAAAACTTTTAAATTTAAGTACTAAAAATATAAAATATTGAGAATGTATCAATTAGATTAGTGCACCTAAGATTTTTCAATAGATATTTTTGATCAAGATATTTTAGATTATTTGAAATCAGAGAGAAAAAATATATAAATTTTTTATTTGTAACAGATTCTTTGATATCGATCAAATAATAATGAATAATTTTTACTTTAATTATATCAGCATCATCCTTTCTTCTCTCTCTTACGCATTATCAACAAAATCGGGAGAAGAAAACGAATATAAAGCAAAATACTACGCCAAAAATCAAACGTCAAATTACAAAGTGAGACTTTCCGACAAAGACGAACAATTGCTTTTCACGTCAATAGACAATCTGGAGGAGAAAGGGGTAAATATTTCTACCTACATTTCTAGTTACAATCCTTTAACTTTAGCTATCCAAAAAAGCAACACGAATACTATGTATCCAATCGAATCAACTTACTTGAAATACATTCAGAAATTTGTAAAGAAAAAGATAGAAAAAGAAATAGCAACGGATATGTTACAGCTGAGAAATTCCGACGAAATCGCGTACATTCGTGCAAAAGAGATGAATCGGACGGAAAATAGAATTCAACGTGAATTTTTGAACTCGCCTCGTATTTCTGCAAGTTTCACAATAGCAAAGCCAACCAAAAGAGAAAAGGAAAATGAAGAGAATGGAAATAAAAGGATGGAAAATATAAAATTTGATCGAGAAGAAGAATCTTTGACTAGGCCGTTTAATAATGCAGATGTCAAAAATAACATCCCGAAATCGTTGAACAATGCAAAAAATAACACACCGCAGCGAGTAAAATTGTTTGAAAAACAGATTGACGACGATGAAAAAATAAATACAAATTTTAACAAAAATGATGAAATTTCGTCGGTAATGAAAGAACACTCTGTTAAAAACTCGGATGAGAGTTTAATTGGAACGATGGCACAGAACGCTGATTCGAAAATTGAAAATCAAACTCTCGAAAGTCGCACTAAACAAGAAAACTTGGAACCTGCGGAAGACGATCTGATGGAAGCTGCAAATTTTGGATTGCAAGCTATGCATAAATTTTATTATATCGAGGAACCTAAGTTATATTCGATGGGTAAGTATTTCAAAAGGAAAAAAGTGCGAAAAAAAAAATAAAAATAAAAATTTGTTGCAAAAAGATATTTAGTTAGTTATTAATATTATATTAGCCATTATATTTGTTAAATCTGTATATGATAAATTTCACATACGAAACAAAAATACAGGTCTTTATCTTGGCCACGATAATCCAGCAAGATACGTCGCAGCATTTAACGATCAATCAAAGGAAGCGAGAGAGCTCGCAAAATTCGGATATGCAGTTCTTCAAAGTACCGCCATGTTTTTAAAAAAGTAAGGTCTTAGTAAGTGCGACAGTAAATTTTCATTAATGTTGATATAAAAATTATACATCTGTTTCTGCTCTGATTGTTTGTCTTGTCAGATTTCCCAACGCACCATTAGAATTACCTTTATCTCGAACTAAATTTACCCAAAGAACTTTGCTGGAACAACAATGCCCACAAAGAGATCCACCTCAATGCCCAGCGGCTAGTTTAAGGTACAGAACGTCTGACGGTAGTTGCAATAACTTGCAAAATCTTTGGTGGGGTTCCGCAATGTCAGCGATGCAGAGGTAAACGATGCACAATAATGACTTAATTAATAATATTAAATATGCGTTATCAAGGGTTTCTCTTAATTATACTAAAAAATAATTTTGTTGTATTTCTTGTTAGATTTCTACCGCCGGAATATGATGATGGCGTTCAAAGTATTAGAAGATCGAAAAACGGAAGACCACTTCCGTCTGCGCGCGATATCACGAGTGTGATTCACCAAAGTAAAGACATACCTTTGGCCTCAGTAACTCACATGTTAATGCAATGGGGGCAATTTGTAGATCATGATTTGACAGGTACATTGTTAAAAATCAACAAACAAACATATATGTATTGCTGTACAAATTTGATGTTTGAATTATTTATTTGAAAACATAATTATATATATGGTATGTATGTACAATCATATCTATTAAATATTAACAGCAACCGGTCAAAGCAGAGGATTTAATGGCTCGGTGCCACAATGTTGTTTACCCAGGAATGCTGGTTTCCAACCGCCAGAGTTCATGGTAATAAATTAATCAACATTACTGTATATCAATAACTTTTGATTGTAAATCGATAGAAACATCTATTATCACGTTGAAGTCTACAGTTTGTACGTGTATATTTTTTTGTAAGAATAATTTATATCGCATTGACGCTTGCGTTACATTCTTTGATGTTTTGACGCGAACATTGTCGCGTCAAATCGCGAAATTTATAAGTCATTTTTGCGCGTTCCGCTTTACAGGGAAAAAGTTTTTTAAATTTTATATATATATATATATATATATATATATATTCTATAAGAAAAACACTAAAGGAAAGTATATTTATAATACATATATCGATAGCATCCGGAGTGTCTACCAATAGCAGTGAATCAACACGACGATTTCTACGGTCCTCTGGGTGTGAGATGTCTAGAGTTTCTCAGAAGCGGACCGGCTCCTAAAGAGGGATGCAAATTCGGCCCCCGAGAACAACTTTCCCAAGTGACCAGTTATCTGGATGCATCCACGGTTTATAGCAGTAACGCCGTGCATAGTGATAGTTTGAGGATATTTCGAAACGGTAAATAGAATTCCTTTCTGATGCTTTTTAAATATATGCGTATAACAGAGAAGGGGGAAAAAAAATAATCCTTTCTCTATTCCACAAAAATATCTATTTTTTATGAAAAAAATTCTCTAAAATATATTTAGGATTGCTGCAATATGGAAGAATTCAATCGCGACGGCCTTTACTTCCAAAACGCGAATCCGATCTGTGCAAACGCGGATCTTTGTCGACCACCTGCTTTCGAGCCGGTGACGGACGTCTCAGTGAGCAGCCTGCCCTTACATCTTTACACGTCGTCTTTCTGAGATTACACAATAGGATAGCTACACAACTATCCGCCTTAAACTCCCATTGGAGCGATGAGAAACTTTTTCAAGAGACCCGAAGGATCGTCGGCGCGATTATTCAACATATAACTTATCGAGAGTTCCTGCCGATCGTTCTTGGTAAGGTAACTTTTTATTTGTTATATTATATATACTATATTATTACATTTATTCGATAATAATGATATAAGATTGTCATAATATGGTATAACGCTAAGCGTTATAGAGCAAAGGTACAGCGTTTTAAAAATGCTGTACAAAATTTTAGGTCCCCAGGTGATGAAAATTTTTGATTTGGAAGTGCTTAAAAAAGGTTATTACGAAGGATACGATCCTACCATAAATCCTACAATCGCAAATGCATTTTCCACAGCGGCTTATCGATTCGGACATTCGTTGGTGCAGCACAGTTTCGTTAGATTTAATAGCAATCATAAGCCGATATTTAATAGTAAGTAGAATGAAAATTTTTTAGCATGCATATTATTTAATATAATAAATATATGTAAACTTAACTATTAAAACTACAATCGATTATAATTTACATTTACGATGCGTCGTTAAATATAAATTTTAAATAAATAAAGCAAACAAAGTTCGATGTAATTAATAGATATATATATATATATATATATATGATTGCTGCACTCGTGATGCACTTACAGCATAATATTACACATCATATTAATTATGTAATAAATGCTTGCAAGCATCGCGAATACAGTGTAATTATTCTTAATAATTCGCGCTATATAATAATAATCATAATTAGTTTTTTAAAAATTTTGTTAAGGAGTATTTAATTAAATACTATAATAAATTTAATAAATAAATATTATCGTAGATGTCTCGATCCACGACGAGTTTAGCAATCCAGGAAATCTGGAGACGGCGGGATCGGTGGATCGTCTTCTTCTAGGGCTAGTAAATCAACCGTGTCAGAGAAGGGACGAATTCATAACCGAGGAGATCACGAACCATCTCTTTCAAACACCCGGTTTCGCTTTCGGCATGGATCTGGCGTCTCTCAATATCCAGCGAGGCAGAGATCACGGTCTGCCGCCTTTTGTACGATGGCGTGAGCCTTGCAGCTTGTCGCCCATAAAAAGCTTTCAAGATCTCGATAGAGTGATGTCGCCGGAAATCGCGAGGAAATTTAGATCGCTATACGCGTCGGTAGAAGATATCGATCTCTTTTCGGCCGGGCTGGCGGAAAAATCGGTGGCCGGCGGTCTGGTCGGTCCAACCTTTGCCTGCATAATCGGCCAACAGTTTAGCAACCTACGACACGGCGATCGATTTTGGTACGAGAATTCTGAAAGCGAAAGCAGCTTCACTCCCGGTCAGCTGCAGCAGATTAGACGAATCACTCTAGCCCAAGTGTTGTGCCGAACGATGGACGGCATCGAGACCATACAACCGTTTGTCTTTCTCACGACGGATACGTTGAAGAACCAACGTCTCTCGTGTGACGATCCAATCATTGGACAATTAAATCTCGAATTTTGGGCCGAACGACCGTCCGAATTCAGAAGGGTCGATGATTCTCAGAAAATTAAAGCGATCAACATAAGTGATTCCAAATCAAAAGGAGAAAATGTCAATTTAAAGAGAAAAGTTGACAATCAGGAACAAGCAAAGATTATACCTCAAAGTCCTTTCAAAGGCAGCGTTACTCAAGAGAATAAAATTGTCATAAAAAGACCGTTTGGACGTCCCGATAGTAACAATGTCACGATTGTGGTCCAAAATAATGCCGTGAATTCGCCTGTTTTCGTGAATGAGGGTATTTACGGTTCGCATGTGAAAATACAGCAGCCTGTCACGAAACCAACTTTAAATCTTAATCAAGCTGTAAATAATTACCACGGTTATCGGCCGCCAGCGAACCCTATACCTACGACGATTCCCCATTCGGTAAATTTTCATTCAGCAAGTCAACCGTATATTCCCCACGCTTTCGACGATCCTAATAATCCGAATCCGCTCGCTTACGGATACAAGTCACCTGCCTTCGCGCAAGATGACGTCTTTTACGATAATTATTCTCCCACAAGTCCGAGGCCTACTCTCTATACCTATTACACGAATTTCCAGCAGAAATATACTACCCAGATGCCCAATCACGAGGTCGACGGTTATTTAATCAATCATGGACCTTCATATAATAATCCCGATTCATTTTCGCACACTTACGAAAGGCCTAAGCCTTTAGTAAATTCTCAACATCATTACGAATTAAACGATAAACAATCAACGCAAAAACCTGATTACGCTAATTCTAAATTTCCGGCAAACGCGTGGCCGAATTTCAAACCGAATTATGCATCGAATGACGAATCTTATTATACGCGTAAAACGAGTTACGATGGATATAAATTTTCCACAACCGTACGGCCAAATTTCCGACCAAATTTCCGACCAAATTATCAATCAAACAACGAAGCATCTGTTGATTATGAACCATCTGTTATTGATTATAATAAATCTAAACCTTTAGTCAATTCGCAACCGGATGATGTCTCGTATAAATTACAGAAACCGGTTTACGGTGGACCTCTACCTCCAGCAAACTTGCGACCGGATTCGAAACCGAATTATCAATCATATGGCACACAAAGACCAGATAATGAACCAGAAAACGTGCACAATGATAATTTAGATAAAAAACCGAATAACGATTACCAGATCAATCTGAATAAATCACACTATCAAGAGCAATCGAATAATTATCACGTGAGACCTAGCGAAAGACCATATGATTATGATGATCCTGATGCATATCATAAGAGACCGAATGTTAAACTGCCAAGTTATAACATTAATAACTCTCCTCAAACAGCATCGATTAATAGACCGAATAATGAATATAATTCTCAATTATGGAAAAAAGATTCGTTAGAGTCTAACAAGGATTCCCTGGCGCAAGATGGACTCTACGGATCTATTCCAAATTCTGGAACAAGTACTTTTTCGTATCAAAAAGATACTCCTACAAAATCGAGTATTTCATCTTCTACAAATCATAATAATTATGATCGATATTCCAATAATGCAACTTTGATTTTTCAAAAAATACCATCATCTACTCAAAGTAGTTGGATAGATGTCTCATCCTATATAACGGAAAGTAGTACTCGACCTCTGCAAGGCGATTCTTTTAATTCACATAATTCTCCGTCCAATCAAAAACTAACAAACTATCCAATCTATCAGAAAGACAATCAATCACCATTGTCTTTACATTCAAAAGAATCGATCCATAGACCGCTCACTACTACCGATCAATATAATAAATATGATAATTCTTATAAAAATCCTACCAAATTATCTGATTTAAATGGCCAATTATTATCCAGTACTCCATATTGGTTAGAAACCTCGACGATTAGTTCTCAGGCGTACAAAAAAGATGAAAATTTCAATCCGAAACCAACAAAGGTGCAAAGCGTAACAATCGTCACAGAAACACTCGAAACTGTTCATAATCCTGGTCATTCCGGATACATATCTCAACATACAGTTACTAGCGAGAGTCCAAGACCGTTGGTGCAACGGATAAAAAATGTGCCAATTATTCAGAAACCTGGACAGTACTATTACGAAAAGAACGTACTATATCGATATCCAGACGAAATAATCGATCAAATTCCTAAAAGTAATCGTTATTCAGCTGGCGAATCTGAGAAAGCATTTGTTCAAAATCGGCAAACAACGCCTAAAAATATCGCAATGGAAACATCGACTATCAACGATTCCATAAACTCTAGAATGATTCAAAGCAATGCAAATAAATTGACGACGATACCTGATTATAATAATAACAAAAACGACATGAGCGATCTTCAACGTACTTTGTCGATAGATGTTGAAAATATTGCACCGGCGGACGTTTCTAACAGGTATTATTCTTTAAATTTTATTTGCATGAGTAGCTCTGCTTTAACCTACAATATATGTAAAATAATTGTTGTTTGTAATCCACTAACCAGCCAATAAATTGAAATACACATATAGTGTCACAACACAAAATTTCACAATATATACAATATTCTTTTTTTTTTAAATTACGTAAATAAAATTTTTAAAAAATATATATTTTTAATAAAACTAAATATGTTTTAAATTCTATTACGTAATTTCAAAATGTATTGAAAAGTTTTTTTTTTATATTTCTTTTGAAATATTTATATAAAACTTACTTTCATGTAGTAAAATAATTTGTTTTAACGTAAGATAATTTTATATTTGTTAAGATCTCTCTAATTTACTTATAGGATGAATCATTGGATGAATCCACAAGAAGATCTAAATTTACCGTCAATAGTGGAAATGCCCGAAATTTCATCTAATAAATTTACAGATGTTAAGGAATTACCTAAACCTATTATAAATTGAGAGAATTTATCCTATTTAAAGTTCTACGCTTTTTAATTCGTCTTCAATATTTTCGAGTCGGTAAATAAAATCGCTGGAAAGAACTCTGCTTATTTTACTTATTACGAGCTATTAACTTATAGCAGAGGGCTAAAGGAGTATTTATTAATATTTTAAGCTATATTTTTATTTATCAAAAGAGTATCTTTTAAACAAATATATTATATATACATACGTTTAATGTATATGTTTAAAAGATATATACTATACATACTAATATATATAATATATATAATTAGTATATACTTATATATGTATATTATATATATTGCATTGTTAATATTAAAAATATTTACTCATTACTTTCAAAACTGCAAAGTTTCCAAAAGAATATTTTGTTAATGGTATCTTTATGTAAATGTCATATTTTTATACAAAATTATTTTTACCAGAATTATTTTCTTACCGAGTAATTATTAATTGTAAATTGAATAATTATAAATTAATTGCGTAGAAACTTTATATAAAGATAAAATGTAAAATTAATCTATCGCTAATGACCACTCATATGCATGTGACGATAAAAGTGTAAGAAAGTACATATCAGAAATACATATCATACATACATACATACACCTATACATCCATTCCCTCTAATCACTCATGTATACAGATATACGTTCACACATAAAATACGAGAGCATAATCAATCATTTAAGTATACACATTATTATGTGTCGAAGGAATGGGCTGAAATTTCTAGATCATTATATCGAGTTTAAAAAATATTTGCTACGTCTAATTATATGAAGTATAATTATGTTCTATTTTCAAATGCGATTGTCAAGATATTACATTTTATATATATACGTATATTACTTTACGTATATGACTTCATTTATCAGCAAATATTATTGCCACCAATTAATGTCACCAGCACTAATTTATATGAACTTACCTTTAACAATTATATTCATGTCAAAAAATATATATTTATTTTATGTAAGTTAGAATAGTTGTAATAATTAATAAATTATGTTATATGCAAAAAGAAACAGAGCGATGAGAATGCTTTTATCATATCAATATTTCAAAACTAACTACCCGATATTCATATCGAATTATTGACTCGAGATATCTCGATGGTATACATTTAACTGCTCAATATTTTGATATAACATAAAATGATACGCAAGTCAATGAGCTGATACGTTATCAACAATGTACTTGTAGATTATCTCAATAAAATAATCTATATCGAAAATAAATGAACAATAAAATATTAAAATATGTTAGAGTTTTAAAATATTACTATTAATAAGTTAAAACATTGTTAAAATGTTATCGTTAAAATGATCATTTTATATATATATATATATATATATATATGTATGTATAATCAAAAGTATGACATGCAAAATTTTATCAAATTTCAATAATTTTCAGGAAAATTCATTGACTAATCTTATTTTTAGTACATTATTTTTTAAATTTATTTATAATAAATTTAAAAAGAATCTCTATTCTTAATTCTATTCTTTCTTTTCTACCAATTTCAGAATAAGTCAAAGAATAAAATATCAACTCATTCAAAGTTCTAAATCCAATTTCGTCACATTATTTCGCCCGAATTCAATGAGATGAGCATTAATAGCTATTTTATTAATTCTGACTAATCAAACAAAATGTTAATCGTACTTTTACGATCTAATCGATATAACCGTTCGTTTATTTTCACATAGGTACACAGGTAGATTTCGAAATACCGGTTAATATTTATAATATTATTTATAAGAAAATTAATTATTTTATAATTTCGAAATAATAGATTTTTGTGAAAATCTTTTATTTAAAAAATATTAAAAAAGAAACTTTCATACATGTCACGGTGTATAAAGCATATGATCAGGGTGTCTACTCAAATTTTATAAAAAAATTCACTGAAAATTCCCTGATTTTCCAGTGGTAATTTAAAATTTCAATTAAAGAGAATATTTTCAAAATTTTTTAATACAACTTTCTCTAAAATACATTTTTGTCTTATATATATATATATTTTCTAATGTTTTTTATTTATACAGAATTTTCGAAAAAATTTCCTGACTCCTAAATTCCACGAGACTTTCCTGATTTTCTCAGATACAAAAGAAATCCTTGAGAATTCCAGGTTTTCCATGTTTTTCCAGGGGGTAGATACCCTGATGACGCAGATCACTTTTGTTTGTAAAACAACTCAAGCATTATTATTATTGTACATGCATGATTCTCGAGATAATTTTTTACCATGGTTATCATACAACACAATTCAACAATTTCAATTGCTTTCCTTTAATATAGCACATTATTATTGATGCTATGGAAAGAATAATATTTATCGCAAATTTCTATTAATATTGCGTCATATACCATACATATACATGTGATTTCAAATTTTTGACGAACGAGATAATGTGACAATCGTAACAGTAAATTTAAAAATATGCATGTATATATATATATATATATATATTTATTTATATGCATATATATATATGTGGAAAGAGCTACGACTTACAGTTTGGCGTTTTCTTCGTTTCTCCGTTTCTCCCCCGATGTTGCTATTGTAACAGTGAAGTCGTTCCAAGAAATACATCACGATGTAAGGAGATTTACAGCCTGATCCTTTCCTGATCCGATTAACGGTTTTCTTACAAAAATGCGTTGCTCTCCATCAGCGATAAGCACTGCGACAAGAATGCCATTATGTACGCTCCCTGTATTTAAAATAGAAACAGAAAATTTATTTAAGAAAACGCCGTTTCTCTCTCGAATACAATAAGATATAAGCCTGAGACAATGAGACACAAATAAATCTGCAAAACTTGTCAATTCTTTCTTTCTCACGCTTATATCTTTTCCTCAAGATTAATTACGCGTATACTTATATACATGTATACAAATCTAGGCCGTTAAATCGAATATATAAATAATATACCTCGTTAGATAAACTTTTGTGCGCGCGAATAACTTCTCGAACTCTCTCTCCTCCCGCCATATTTCACTCGCGCGCGAATTATATGATTCATATTTTACCAACGAAATATTCATTAAGAGCCATCTCACGGATTCTTTTGAAACTAAGACTTTTTATATTGTACGAGTAGAAATCTGCTCGGGAAAATGTATCATTCTCGTGCGATTGTGTTTTAAACGCGTGTATTTATAAACGCAAATAAATAATTGTACGCATATGTAATATTCCTGTAATTGTTTATAAAGAAGAAAATAATAATTCGCGTCTTAGAGGCAATGAAATAATAATAAGTTATTTAAAGAAGATTTAGACATATCTATATAACAAATATTTACCCTTTCAACAATACTTGACGTTAACTAAACGAAATTATGACATTTCCGTACTAATTATACTATTTCGCACTATCTCGATACGATATCTATATTTAATAACTTTGATAAACACAGTCTTTATTATTAACGCGGTAACCGATTATTTCGTACTCCGTACAAAATTATTCCGGAACGCGGAACGAGATTGCTAAAAAAGCGGAACGAGCGGATATGGACTAAAGTATGTATGTACATAAATAATAAGATATATTTTTGTATATAATAAATAATAATTATTATATTATTTCAATAATGAGGTTCTTTGATCATACAATTATTACGAAATTACATATATATATATATTCTATACACACAAATGCGGTGTATGCTAATATCATTTATTTTCAATATTTCATTATTCCTTATCTAAATGGAATTTATCATTATTCTCTGAATTAAATACTTGAATCCAATTGAAACGATTAAATCTGTAAATATGTTTCTAAATTTCCAACGTTTTCTTTATATTTTTACTAAATATTTGTATATAAAAATAAATAAATATTACTAACCCAACTTTTTACTTACATCACACGAGAGGATGTAATCAATATCAAATCTAAGGGGTATACTATCCGAGGTTTAAAAAGATCGCTTTAGCTTTCATAAAAATACTGAGGTTTCGTAGAAAATAATCCTGACAATGAGATTTAACGCGGAAAGATATGCGATTCTGTAATGAGAGACGTGCACCGTGCTTGCGCACTTGCGCACACATACGTACACTTTGGTGGCAGCACGTAATTCCCTCCGTCACGTGCAGATGGCGCGCAACGTGCTGGAGAAGCGGCGAGCGCGATGAGCGACGTGAGAGGAGCGGAGGGGGGGGGAGAGCGCTCCGATTCCGCCATCCGCCATTTCCACGTCGCGCTGCGAGCCGTGGGCCGCTAGCCGCGACTCCACGCTCGACGACGGGCGACGGCGAGAAGAAGTCAAGTCAGTTGGTAGCGGCGCGTCGTCCCGGGCGCGAGGCGTAGTGATGTATCGATACGTGCGTTTACGTAGGCCGACGCGGACCGTCGCGGCGGTCTCGATGCTCCTTTTGCGCGTATGTCTCGTGTCGCTTGTGCTGGTGTGGCGACCGGTGTCATGCCAGGAGAACAGCCTGACGAACCGTATGCGGACCATCAGCGAGGATCTGGACCGACAGCTGAACGAGATAATGGCTTCGCAGGCTCTCACCTATTCGACGGTCAACATCGCCGGATTGCCCTACAACGCCACCACCAAGTTCAATCCAAAGGGCATGGGCCAGCTGTACAACGTAACGAATATGTTTATCGACCTGGTACAGAGCAAGCAGGCATATCCGGAAGGTGAGTGCCTTTTTGCTGATTACATCTCGAAAAAGATTCCTACTCGAACGCGTCGCGAAATGTTGTAGGATTTTTAGGGCACGTGAAAAAGTGAATTTTTACACCTTGCGATGGTTACGCCCTGTAACGCCGATACGCGTCGCGCGCCCGAAAAAATGGCCGGTTGCTTGTTAGTAAACAGACAAAACGCTTGTCAAACAGAAGCGCCGATCTTCATGTTGACAGGTGATTCACGCTTCACGCGTCTCGCGTCTCGCGTCTCGCTCGCTTTCAGAATTATCACGTATAGCGAGTAGATTTAATCTCGTTGTCGGAGAATAACGTAGGGCAGAAACGTAAGAAACTATGTATTGAAATTCATATTTTCATTAATATAATATATATGAGTAAAGTATTTATTTCAATAAAAAAAAAAAAAAAATAAAACGTGTGTCGTTGAAAGGTGTGAAGGAACGGAGATGCCGATTTTAGTACGTTCGTCTTAAATAAAAAAAAATATATATTACGAACAAAAATTAGTGAAACAGTGAAAATGATGGCAGCAGCTATCACTTTATGATTCGACCTTGAAAATCAATCGAATTATAAGAAGCCGTAACCGACTGCAACTTTGTTAATTGACTCCAACGCATGAAACCATTTTCACAAGCGGATGTGTTCATCGCGCGCGGGAGGTCGACGAATTACGCGCGAAGGTCGTGAAATCGACTGATAAATCCATTAAAAAAAGATTAATTGTAGAATTGAATATTGGTATGAGCATTCTTGAAATTGACGTGCAGTCACAGCTTGGACTAATTCTATTTTAACTGTATGCGTATCCTTTATGGCTTTTAGCCTTATTTATAAATAAATTAATTAGTGAAAGGAAGAATTGTATGTGATTTATGATTCTGTTGCAAGTGCGAAATACAAGCGAGAAAAAATAAAATTCTATTCCATCAATCAAATTCGCATATTGGAACATTTACTTAAAAAATTTTACAAAGCCTTAAACAACGTGTAACACGCGTATATTATTATTAAATTATATTATTAAACAGAGATATATTATTACCATTCTATATACTACATTTATTTCAATGTAATTTTCATCTTGATACAAAAGACATTTATGTTAGAACGATTTTGCTGAAAAATTAATACTAATTTATTATATTTATACACAGAAATTTTCCATTTGAATTTATTATACTTCACTGAAATTTCATGAATGTTTTTATGCGTAAAACTTTTCCGATTCGTGCAAATTCACACCATGTTCCTGCATTCGTCTCTACGAAATATTCCTTATAAATTTAATTTATGTCCAGTAGAAATTATCCATTCAAAGCAAATCGATATCAATTTAAAAGATTTGATACGTGTCCGCTCATGCGCACCGTTTTTTTTATTCCGTTCCGATTGAATCTAAGCAATTGTCTGTCCTCTGTTATTTTAAAATGTAATCCATAATGAATGAAGTAAAATTGCGATTTTTTTTTATGTTTATATGAAATGTTTTTTATCATTATTTGGTTGATTCAAATTTTTGTTTATTATTTTAATACACATTGTTATTTTTGCGATTATGTCGAGATCCATTTTACTTTTTTATTAATTTAACAAAGTCTTTCACTTGGATATTTTTATTTTTTTAACTTTGGTTTATATCACAAATCGTAAATATAATAGTCTCTCCCCCTCTCTCTCTCTTTCTCTATATTCATATCAATCTGAAGGTTATCAAAATTTTCTAATTTATCATTAATTACGTAAATCGTAAATTATCGAGCAAGTAGCAGAGGAATACTTTTGCTCTTGTTCGTAATTCATTAATAATCTTGTTGGGAGAAGAAATTAACGATTTGCTTCTGTAGCTCGTCGTACTGTCGTAGACGAGAGAGCTGGGAAATTATTTGAGCATTAACGATATACACAAATGCTTTCCCCGCAATGCAAAGTGACTCGTTAAAAACTCTGATAACTCTGTGAACTATGCGGATCATTGACCTGCCAGATGCAATAACGTAGGAGCGTGTGTATCGCGTCTAGCAGGAAGTTGATAGTGAGAGAGTACGTCATCGCGTCCGTCCAGAAGCGAGAGCTCCGGTGTATCAGATTTTTTTCCACCTTTTCTCGCCATCGCTCGTTCATGCTTGAGACAGGATTTTCACTCTAGGACGAGATGCTTGAACGAGTTGCGAGCTAATCATAGCGAAACTTTAACGATTTGCTACTTTGAAAGATAAATTATATAATTTTTAATCAAGTAAATGTAACATAGATTTTTGCGACTGAAGAAAAAAGTATATTCATACAAATAATATCCAGATATTAAGTAAAATAAAATTTTTATGAAAAAAGATTCTCTTCTCTTTTCTTTTTTTCTTTTTTTCTTTTTTTCTCTTTTTTTGTTATTTGATCAATATAATTTAGTCAAATTCTCTCACGAGAATGGATTTGTTTTAATTTCAATTCTTCTCGTTGCATATCCATCTCATCTTGAATGTATTTTAAAAAGTCAAGAAAGAGAGAGACACGCGTGTGTATTAATAGATCTTTTTGACGACTATATCTATATTTGTCTCCATGTTCCTCCTAGTGCTTTAGATTAAGATTGCATATTTTCGATACTTTAAATTCAGAATTCTTTTATCAATTATTTGATGTCCAAAAAAATTGGACTACATAGAGGTACAAGAAAATATAAATTTTTAAAAACACATTCGAGAGAGGGTGAAATTTTACAAACTGCAGACCGTCTCGATTACAAATCGTAGGCAAATGTCGTCTTTCTCAAAAGTCTGTATTACATTTCAATTTTGCGTAACCTAGCCACGATGAGAATAAGTCTATCGTGGAACAAAGTTTGGTTTCGGTATACACAATATAATCACTCCGTAACAATCTAATTTCGTTGGAATTCGCGCGGCGGATTTAATGGTACCGGATGCGGTCGAAACTGGAGACGCACGCGTGTATTTAGCTCAGTCCTCGGCCCGATATTATATTATATGCGTCGACAGCGCGAGACTCAGGTGATTCCGAATTGTAAACTGACAATGAAACTTGACACTGCCGTGCGCATGGTTGCTTTTCACACTCGCGAAAATTACGGGCTGATGGAATTGGATTTCAATAGTCGAGCTAACACCATGCTGTTTAATGTCAGACTCGGGATGACTATTTCTTCAGAATGACGTTTGCGTCTTTTTCAAGTTTATTTCCTGATCGTCAGTCGAATAACGGCACCTTTAACAGTACTGATTATTCCAAAGACCAATATTCCGACGCTCCTGTTAACAACTTTATTATTAAACATGTTCAATGATCGGCAAAAAACTCTTGATTAGTATTATAAATCTTTTAGTTGTATCATACTGCAATGAGAGAGAGAGAGAGAGAGAAAGAAAGAAAGAAAGAAAGAAATATTGAGCGTCACATTTAATTTTCAATATTGGATTTTTTTATAAATTTGTATAATTATTTTCTTTTTACGTTATTGCAATTTTTTGTATGTCTACTACGAGGGGTTAGTTACTGAGGTAATTTTTGTACAAGGGCTAGGTAATTCAGCGGCAATCCCAGCAAAATTTTGGATAATCCAAGGTTATTTTTGGTAAATCTAAATAATCTTTAGCGTTAAAATAATTTAAAGTAAAATTTCTTTTTCAAAATTTCTTTTTAATTTGAGATACTATTAGGTAATTTTACGTAATCCGAGGTA
>NC_132982.1:10207500-10295000 GCF_047496725.1 Anoplolepis gracilipes
GGTAGATTAAAAATTTAAAGCAATAAAGAAGAAAATATATGTGCGTTAATTTTGGGACATGTATTTCGTAAAATTGATCGTGGCGCAATGCGCAAATTTATATCGCATTGTTTACTTTTGTACTTTCAATCCGTGTATCCTTTTCTTTTCTTCGTTACGCCGCCGATTGCAACTCGCGATATCACGTATCTAAATTCACAATGAGTAACACGCATGGTTGGCACATCCGTCGAGATGGAAAAGTGTATTTAAACGATAGAACAAATACGAAAACCTCATAAATTTCGGGAATAGATGTACGCATACTATTCCGCTCGTGTTATCAATTTACGCGAGATTCGGCGAGAGTCTAATACGCGAGGCGTTATATGTATACATATATATCACATTATCGCTAATTAATGATGTTATTTGCATTAAATGCTGTTTGTGTTAAGTTAATTGCATTTTACTAGGAAATATCAATAGCTTCTGTCGGAATATATAGGACTCATAATTCATGCACAATCGTCAATTTATGGCGTAATGTTATATTGATTGCACGTGTAGATAAAACCGTATCTCGCTCGGCATTAAAGTACAATCACAATAGAGAAGCGCCCGACGAATGAAACACGATAATATTAGTATTAATACCGTTTGATAATAAGAGATAAGATAAAGGATCGCTCTTCGCGCCGCGTCAGCTTGATGAAATGCATCACGATGCATTTGTAGCGCATGTGATCCTTTTTCAATGTGTCAGATGCGAAGACATATGTTGGCGGAGATAATTTTCTTCCTCGTTGCGTCTCGTCGAAACAGATGCAATCTCTTCAATCTGTGAGAGAGAAATAAAAAGAGTTTTCTTGCACATTTATAATTTACACCGATAGGCGTATCTTTCTATCGATGGCGTACGACAAATGATAAAAATTAATTATTACGTAAGTTTTGAATGAGAGCATCGACTCTGGTTAAAATTAAATTAAATTCACGGGATCGAGGCAATTGTTGGCGTGATTGTAAAATTCGGGCGCGAGAGTCACAGCTGCGCGAAAATCGGGGATTTAATTTCCGAATGTGCGGAAACACACGGCAAAAGTATTAAAGCCAGCCGAAGCCGACACCCGACACCAAAACGACGCGAGGACTATCCGCACCGGTGTGTATATACATATACGTATATGTATATGTATATACACACTATGGTTTCACGAGGGTGAAGCTTGTGTTTCCAACTGGCAATTTACGTGTGTTCGATATTCCAAACGAAATTGCGATTTGTAACAACGCGACAGAAACAAACGGAAACTGCGTTAACGATCGACAACCAATCTCACGCTGTCGAGTAATATACGTACAAACTATTGAAAGCTAAAATGATCTCCTATCATGAAGCTACAGCAGCCTTCGATTAGACATAATAATTAAATCAAACAAAAATTATCCATTATTTTCCTTTCGTCAAAACTAAATATTCATGATTTTTTTTTTTTTTTTTCACGCGAATATCTGCCTCGTAATTGAAAAACAATCCAGACAATGGATATCTAAAAGTTATACGAGTTTAATTTAAAATTTATTATTTGCGTGTTATTGATATAAATAATTATAGACATATTCGATACAAGACATGTAAAAAGAGGAGAGAAATTTTTTTTATATTCTTTTGATAATACTCGATAGAAAGAATTGATGGGAAAAAAAAAGTTCCTTTTTCCCCTGGAAAAATTGAAAGAAAGAGAGTCTCTATGAGACGAAACTTGTCTCTATTGCTAGATTTGCATCAACATCAATGTTGGCATTTTCTCATTTTGCAAGATAATTTATTCGTTATCGGTGATATCGTTTGGAAGACTTTCACGTGTAGTTTCCCTTGGGCAGAAAAGACATTTATATATATATATATATATATATATATATATATATATATATAATTTATAAACGGTCATTAAGCATGACCTTACGCCACGCCGAGTACACTTGACACAAACACTTTCTACAAAATGCAAACGTTGTGTCTAACAAAAGTTTCCGCTGGCCCTTTTTAATATATGTATGTAGGTTGCAGCTGATCTCGCCTAGATAGAAATCTTATTCACTTCGACCTCGTTCGTCTTGATTGTCAGATTCGACTTCTTGGTCAAGTACGAGCAAGTCTTGTAAAACCTATAACTCTTCCGCATGATTATTTGTGTATCGCGCAGTCATTAATTGTGACTTTATTAAATACTAATTAAATAAGAATATATTCTATTACAAGTCTACTAAAACTCATCATTATTTTGAATTTTTATATCAATGAATTACTCAGTTTTTCTATGCATCTTGAAAGAAATCAGAATGTTAATGCAAACATCCGGTATCGTATCATCGCGACCCTCAAACACTCTTCACGGTTAATGACTCGAGAGAACATTGTTCTTTGCTCATTTGTCCCTTTCACCTTTACACATATCTGGACGAGCATCTAGATTTCGCGTTTACGGGCTAGCGAATTGGTGTCTAATCATTTTATACATTCCAGCGCTTCTATTAATGAATAAAACTATTCTGAACCCTTCCAGCAAGTCAGAAATAGAATAAGGAGCGTTTATTATCCAAGTTTATTTTGTAGTTATTTTATATATATATATATATATATATATATATATATATATATATAGTGCGCATAGAGAAATATTATACAAATTTCTTTCAAGGTCTTTTTAAATTTACATGAATTAATGTTGAAGTAAAATGCATTTTTATTTTTATGACAATTAAACTGTTTAAACTTGCGCGATCAGAATTGTAAATATTTAAGTGTCATTGTGCAATTGAATAGCCGAGTAAGCTAAAAGAAAAGAAAAATCACGCGCACGTGTCGATGAGGGTCTAGACGAAAGGGAGAAATAAAAAGAAAAGGGGTAAAAATGTGGACAAGTATAAATCGATGTATAAAGAGCAATGGCAACGACGTTATTCTTGTTTTACTGAAAACATCGATCTGTTCTATTTTTGTAAAAGCCACCACATATAAACACATGCGTCACAAATGCACTCGCGTATAAACGATAAACGATATACATATATATATATATATATATATATATATAACGTAATGAGTGATGTATCAACGTGTCGAAAAGACGTAAAAAAACGCTAAACGTATACCTACCTAACTACAATTTACGCGACGTTTAGAAAATTAAGATAGAAAGTTGAGCCACGCATTCTCGCGTCACGCATAATCTCTGATGCTCGATAATCGAAACACAATAACGTCCGACATTGCGTATCGATTTGCATATTAAAAACTTTGATTCGTTATCGCTACCTCGGTGTGTGTATCATCGCGTGTATCACCGGACATAAAAACACGTGTTTTACAGGTGCCAGTCGAGATGATCTCAACACACATGTGTTCGCCATCGTCATGTTCTAGCGACATTGCGCTAACGCGTATACACACGTATAAAATCTCGGGTCAAAAGCTCGAGTTCAACGTGCTGGGTTTCAACTGCCGACTAAACACAAAACGAACATCCTTTCTCTTCGAAATCTTTACATCTTTATATACCTATCATCTATATATACTTTTATACACATATATTGAATCGATAACTCACTCTCAAGGGATTTTTTTTTAATCGACACATTTTATTTGCAGATATAATCTGTTTTTTTTTTTTTTTTTTTTTTTTTCTAATCAATATTTTACAATATATATAGCTTGTGATTCTTCTGTACAACTCGAAAAAGAATTGTAATAATTTTTTTTATTTCGTCGACATCTTGCTACGGTTTCCATACAACTGTCATTGCGCCGCGCAGACTGGTCTATTCCTCGTATTCTCTCATGCACATATTTTCCGCTTAGATCACGTTCACGCATGCTGGTGCGTGAGTCACGCGAGGGCAGTAGCACCAATGGCGTATGCGCTAATGATTTTTAGGCATTCCGACTTGGGCAAAATATGTAAATTTGTTCATAAAATAATAATAAGCGTTTTCTAATAATATTGTATTTTCAATATATTAATCGAGATATTCATACTTTTTTAGTGTATTATAAATAATTTTTTTATTACACACACATCATCGCACGTATATTCTGAATTCTTTTTAATTTTTTCTGAATTAATTTTACGTTTTTTATCGATGGGGAAATGTAGCAATCTAATTTCATTATAGATTTTCTCATCTTTTCCCTTTTTTCCCCTCGTTATCGGATGCTACGTTACATATATATATACGACAGACACGTGCACGTACATGTGTCTATTGTGTGGCTCACGCGTTCTCGCATTCATTAAATTTGCAGTACGTATAATACGCGTCTCGCTCTCTCGCTCTCTCGCTCTCTCACTCTCTCACTCTCGACAGCTGCACAGCACTCCACGGAGAACAGTTAGGCTAACTCACGCAATAAAGACAATAATAATCTTTCGTCACAATAGCTTCTCTCGCGTCAGCGCGATCGTCGTTCTCGCAATGCGTCAATGAAATCATTAATTCGCGAATATTCGTGTTGCGAGGGGTTTGTGCCTAAATCAAAAATTCTTTTCTTCTTACCGACACCAATCGCACCAATTGTATAAGATGTACCGTACAATTTTTCTTTTTTTAAGTTGCAATAAATAAATCAAAGTTTCACTCACTTTTCATTCTCCTCTCGCAACGAGGTTTTATTGGGTAAACATAGTACAAATACCGTATAAACCACAGGAGAGCTACTCCACGATAATATTGAAAATTCCTGGATAGTGTAGTATCGTTTCAACAGTTTAACAAATATAAATTTCTAGATTGACTGTACATTTCTCATTCCCCTTTCCTTACGTTTGAATTACCATAGAGATTCGTTCATAAAGAAAAACCGTCTCTCCTCCATTCCTCTTTCCTTCCCTTCTTGCTTCTGACTGGAGGAGAACTCCTATAGAAGACAAGACTCAAGGATGATCCCTTTGAAAAGAGAACTGCCGATTATTCCGGCACAGACGCTGCAAACGAAAAAGAAAGCCCACATTCACGTGCACATACATGTATATCATTTGCATACTACTATATGTATATATGTATCACGTTTGTTTGTCGAGTAACATTTTTCTTTTCATTACAACTGTATTCCTATTGTAGAGTCATGAGTGATCCATTTGTTATAATATCACGCGCTTTCACAATCGCTTTCTCATACGACAAAGTTCATACTTTTTGTTACGCATTCGCTGAAACAGAATGACACGGTATTTAGTACTCTACAATTTAGTCATTTCGTCCACGAATACGGTATTTGGGGAGGAAAATTTCAGAAGGTAATTTAGAAATTATTTTTGCACCATTAGATCAGAGTTTTACGTTTCTAAAAATATTTCCAACGATAACAAATCAAAATTGTATTTGTTTATATATATATATATATATATATATACAAAAAAAAAGTTTGACATTTCTATTTTTTATTAATATTAGAAATGATTTCATGGATACTCACGTATACCTAGTCATTAGTTTTCTCTCTCGCCTCTTTTATTTTTTCATTTAAAAGAAAAATTTGTCTAAAGACATTTTCCGTTTCATCCTCTTCCGGCTCTCCCAAAAGTTTAACCAGGCATTGATAGAGTCATTGGAGAGTTCTTTCGACAGCACAGTATCATTCCTACACGCTTATAATATACATGATATTATAACTTTTACATGTATTTTTTCTATTTTTTTTTTTTTTTTTTTTTTTTTTTTATATTATAAAAAATAATTTATTTTTAAACTTTTATAAAAATATATTAAAATAGAGAGAATTAATAAAAGAATTAATAGTTTTCGAGATATATCATTGTTGCGCTTTCTGATTAATTTTAATTAATTTTGATATTCATCTTTGTACTGTCACTCATTTACAAACATTTACGCAAAAAAATATGACATTTCCTTAAAAGATAATATGTTAACTTTAATATTTAACTAAGAGTACAAAACACAAGGAACAACAAAATTAATAAAATAATTATAGCTGTTTGAAAGATGAGTCTACAAAGCATTTCAGCAATTACAAAACCTTTAAAAGATATTCGCTTATTAAATTATTTTTATTAATAAATAATTTAACAACGTGCTAAGAGATTATCTCTTAAAGACGGGCACAAATATTAAATTTAACTTGCTGCTTCAATACGGAGTTGAAACATAAAAAGGTGCGCAACATTGTTCTCTCTTTTCATCAGAGTCTCGTCTTGAGAATCAATAATAAAGAGATTTATTTCATTTATATGCTTCAATTGATTGCTATGTAGCCTTATCTTTCAAACAGCTAGGATTATTTTACAAATGTTTGTTGTGTTCTGTATTCTTATTGTTGATAAAATAAAGTTAACATACTATATAATATAAATTTCGAAATTCGACTTGAATACGCTTCGAGCTTTCATCACTTTTTAATTATACATTATAAATCATTGACAACGAGATATGTAACAAAAAAAACAAACAAACAAAGCTCAATCATATGTACGTACACATTTATGACATTGAACGTTGTGATAATTTATAATAATTTCACGCGAATTTGCCTTTTGAATCCTGAGAGATTTTAGAGTTTGTTTATCTTTGAATTAATTTGTTTGGCTTTTGTTTAATAATTCCTTCACGTAAATATCTCGATCTGTCTCATCGTGCTAAACTTGAATCTAATATTATGATTCTTTGATACAAAATTTCATAATTAATGAAATGACTGCCCGTTGCAAGATTCTTTAATATCAGAAATTAAGCATGTTCTATATAGATATAATTGTTGGCCAGTTATAATGGCCGTGTTCATAATTGTTCGTAAAAGCACATGGTGACGATGGAAATACCAGTTTTTATGACTCACACGCGTGCGAGTGATCGCATCTTTAACCGGATCAGATTTCGTCGTGGAAACGGCCCGGACTCTCGACTCTCGAGTTCATCCATAAAATCGGATGTTGGGCTCGAGGGCTCTATGGAATGGTCTCATAAATTTATTCGCTATTGTTCTCGACGCGTCCAGAAAATAACATCATCCTTATCTTTCTTCGATCGTTAAGTTTCTCACCGACATGTATTGTCTCGGAACATGTAGAGAGAGAGAGAGAGAGAAAGACACGTAGAGTAACTCGTGGAAATTGCATTATATTCATCAGATCGCTTGCATGCTGTAATTGCGTTTACCATATAGTCTGTAGCACATAAAACTAGATTCCTATGCAAGTATAAAGTGCTACTTATAATTCATAAACTCGTGGACATAAATAAAGAATGTAATAAGACGGGAGAGAGAGAGAGAGAGAGAGAGAGAAAATATTCACTTTTTACTAAAAAAATATTTCTAAATATTTCTTCCAATACATTACACAGAAAGATAGAATATATTTCTTATTTTGACAATATCTTTAGTTTGAAAATGTAAATCTTGAAATGAGATTACATTGCGTTAAACAAAGAAAATTTGCTTTTGTTAGATGAAGACATTTTAAGATATAGTTCAACCGAGAAAAATATATTCTTGTTATTTAAGAATAATTTTCTTGAATGGAGAGAAAAACATGTTGGATAGAAAATAACACATGTTCAAATGGAAGATTATAATTTGTCTTAGAGTTAAAATATTGATTTTATTCTTGAAATGACAATTGTAATATTGAAATAAGATTATAATATTGTTGAAATTGAAGATTTTTAAATTCTTCCAAGAAGATTATAAATTGTTGCGCATATATGATATACAACGCGTTAATGAACGCGTTTATATGAGTATACAAGTTTTGATTTGACACTCACTTTTTTTCTGTGTATAATGTAAAAAAGACACAAAAGTGTTAGTCGATAATTAATTATGCTTTACATAAATTTTTGTCCAACAAACTTGTCCAATTGTATAAACAGTTCGTGAAAACATTTTGCAAAGAGCGAGTCATAAATCGTGCCATCTTTATTTTCGCGAGAGAGAGGCTCGTTTTCTTTTCTCCGAACGTACTGCACGAGGGTGAGCATCGTTTATTATTACTATTGTATTATCGTGAGACATGCAGACGTCACTCGACGTATATACGATCTTTTTTTGGTATCAGTCTTGCAATATGCCCACAGCATTTTACATTCGCGACTCGTCAACTCTCCCCTTGTATGACGTTTCACGCTCACAATGGCAGGAAATTAATACATATGTAGTCCCCTATGCGGGAGTTCTTGAAAGAGAAACGCAAAAGCTTATTATCTGAATCAGGAAAAAGCCGGTACCGCAAGTTAAATAAAACTGTGTTGTCAACGGAAATTGTGGAAAATAATTCCCGTTTAAATACATACATTTAGAGATAAAAATATCGCGATATTTCTCGGCATAAAGTTGATTCGCCTATTTCTTTGTAACAACATCGGTATACGTAAAACATTCAATAATCTCATTTTTAATAATTGTTTGATAAAAATCTTGATAAAAATGTAACAAAGAAAGTAAGAAGAAGTAGAAAAATTATTTTTAAATTTTTCTAATTACATTTCTATATTAATACAATATATTATTTATTATTTATTATAAATAAATCATTCTTTGTGTGCATTCTTATTCAATACACGAGCATATATTCTGAACTGTGAACTCCGACATTCCTTCCTACGTTCATTGGTTCCAATTAAACACGAGTTAATTCCGCACGTCGATGAAGCGTGCACTCGACAACTCGTTAATTTAACGCATAATTTATCGAGATCCGATAACGGCGCACAACTCTCGCTTGTAAGAGATAGTTGCAGTTTACATTTGTTGAAAATGATGCCGTACCTAGATTGAAAATGCTTGGATTATTATTTTATCGCAGAGGAATCTTAACAAAGGTTAAGAAAATTTAATTATTATTTTATACCGCAATCGCGACAGTACGGCAACGAAAAGTTGACGACTCGTTTTGGCAATAATTTTTTACAATAAAATATTGGTCCACTTTATTCTTGAGATATCATAAGAAGAGATAACGCGATCTAAATTACTCACTGTCTATGTTACATACAAACATGTAATGTCGACGAGATGGTCGACTTTTTAAGGGGCATCAGATTAGTTTGGGTCAGTGTCTCGACAATTAAACTCGACACAATGCATATTTATGTATAGCCGTGTGAACGTTCTGGTATGTATGTGTTGCGTTCGCACGAAATTTTTATCTCGGAAGAAGAATCGGAGACGTGTGTACAATGACATGTATCTTTTTTTTTTTTTTTTTTTTTTTTTACACATATAAAAGATATATCGCCAATACATGTGATAATGAAAAAGAGATAATCAAACGTAACATTATGCGAAAAGGATCAGATTATAATTATGCGTAAATTAATCTGCAATCCTTATAATTTTTTCTTTTTATTTTAACGGACCATATAGAAATTATGCGATATTTTTTTATTCGCCACAAGCAGATTACGAGCGTAATGATTTGGCGATAGGTGTCGCGTGACTACGTCGATTTGCACACGCGGTGACAAAAGTACCGTAATCGCGAGAAAACGCGGAAAAGACGTCTACGTGTAAATTACAGTTATACCATACAAACGTAACAACGGAGCACATTAATGGTCGATTCGCATTATCCTGTGTTATTATTGTCAAACTCTTACAAATAATTATTTACAATTATATACAATGGCAACGATTGTAATAATAATTATTTCAATGATTATTGACTATTAAACAGTTTATCCTTTGGATAAATAAACCAAAAATAACACTCCAACTCTATTTCTCTCGTCAGATTAAAGAGTTTGTCAACTTGACACGTCATGCTAAATTTTTCTTGAGCCTCAGCCAATTCCCGAAAAAGCATCGCGAAGAGTCAATTAGAGTGCTCGAGTGACAATTAGACAAGCTATGAGTCAACATGCGGAAAGGAAACGCTCGTTTCTGATAATATATAGAAATTCTCTCGCTAGAATTAAGAGAATTAGAAGAAGAAAAATAATTGACAATGAGAAAAATCAAATTGCACGAGTCTCTTTGGTAAACTCGGGTAAGATGGTCATAGTTTTTTAAAATGCAAAAAACATACTTTTATTTTTGTTATTTTTTAATAGCGTTTGGCATATTATCTTCACTCAAGCTTAAATTATGTAATATTATCGTCGACCATAATATTTATAAAAAAAATAGTGAAAACGAAAATAAAAATTATAGGTCATGTAACAATTTACACATATCTTTATGATATGTGTTATATAGACGTCGATTACGATAGCTTAACTATAATTTATTCGACGTTGTAACAGTTTTTCGTGGACAAATGAAAAACTTTGCAGGTAATGAAAAGTAAAAATGTGATGTAAGATTCGCAATATTGTTATTTCGAATAATGTATGCACATAAACTACTAATATAAATATCGATTATTTTTGATAATGACTAAAAAAAAAGCGCAGTATGTAACGATTATTGAAAAAATTACAGTCTATGTATCATCAAACCCTATAGTTTACCCTATATAATACGAATACTCCAAGTTACATATATCTTATTACAGCATATATGTAATATATGCCCCCATCATTCCTTTTCTCCTCCAAAGGTCACTTTTCCGTTAAGCGTTTGCAGATTAATGACCAGTACCGTACGTACTGTGCGTAATCGTTACGTATGTTACGTTTGCGGAGAAAAACGATGCATCATGACGAAATGCAACGGTACGCGGTTGTTGCCGTCATCGTATGTCTTGTTATGATTACAGTGCAGGAATTAACTTTCTAGTTGGGCATTAGTTGGCCGTCGTGGGGCAATTAAGGACACGGATGAAGTATGTATTATATATACTTGATAGTGCCAAGAGAACGCGCAATTACAGTCGAATTTACACTGTCTAATCTTCATGATCATCTCGGATGAATCATTATTTAAACAATGAACTATACGGATTTTTTAGCCGAGATGCAATTTAAATGACGCAAATGGTAATTTTGTTTTTTAGGAAAAATAATATTTTATATATATAAAATTATTAATTATATATATAAAATATTTAATATTATGTATTTATACTTAATTTTGTAATGCAGTTTTCATTCGCCGACATCTGTTTTATATATATATATATATATATATAAAACAGATGTCGGCGAATGAAAACTGCATTACAAAATTAAGTATAAATACATAATATTAAATGTATAACTAACTCTCCCTTTTTTCACACACACACGCACAAAACATCTCTCTCTTTTTCTCGCGTTTGTACGTGCATAGAGAGAGAGAGAGAGAGATGTCATTTAATTCTACATTTAATACATCTTTAACATCTGTTTTGTCGTTTGCATATATATAAATTCTTTCTAAAAAATAAAATTACCATTTACATCATTTAAATTGCATCTCAATTAAACAATTCGCCCACCATCATTGTTTAAATGATAATTCTGTCGTTAATCGTAAAACTCGTGAAATTCTCAACCTCCCGTACCGACGAATCGCGTCTTCGCGACGCGGACAAAATTCTACAATTTTACAGATGCACGCCATATGGATACGTAATATGTACATACATGACAATTTTTTTTTTTTTTTTTTTTCAAGTTCATATCCGCTTTTGTCTCAAACGGAATGAATAAGTACAAGACAACTAGAAAAAAAAAAAACAACACATGTATAATTAATTCCATGGATAATGTTTCTGGAACGCATATGTGGGTTTACTTGCGAAAATAATAATAAAAAAGCTCTTTCCATTTCCGCTTGAAAAAAATTTGAAAAAAATACGCCAAACATTTTACACTCTTGAAAATAATAAGGATGTATAACTCGTTGTCGATTTTGCGAGTAAACAGTTTGTGAAAAAGCGGCAACGAGGAAAGTGTTATATAAGGAGATGAAAAGTGGAATTTCTGGAACACTAAATCTTTCTTAACAAGAAGACGTGCGAGTGAGCTTTACCTGGATCTTGTCGTCAAGCCACCGTATATGTTTCGTTCAAACACGAATCGGTCGGATTTTTCAGCAATTTTTTCTCGCATTCTTCTTTTACATCAATTACAACGACATATCGCTGTAGTCAGAATCGATTAATTGTTTCTACATAAATTAAGACAATACAGAATTCCTATGAAATATATATATATATATATATATATATATATATATATATATCTTCCTTGTATATTTTAAATGCCGCTATTTTCTGATTTTTAATTAATATCGATTACGCGCGGAGCATTTACATTGACGATGGTAAAAATTTTGACTGCTAATTTTGCCGCAGTATTTTCAGCTTAATTATCTCAATAAATCAATCGTAACTATAGAGATATTAGCTTTGAAAAAAGTTCAACGAAAAACTTTATTACAGAAACTCATGTTAATAGAAACTAATACTACAGTGTAAATAATAATTGCTATATTTAATTGTATCGCACAAACGTTTTCCTATCACTTCCGGTTAATGTTGTTTTGCCCAAGATGTCGCGACTAATTGGGCTGTGATTCTGATTTAGAGAAATCTACGTTGATTTATATGTATAAAATCATATCTTGAAATTAATATAATAAAACAAAAACAACTTGGGCAGCATTATCATTTTAATTTTGAGCTGAAAAAAAAAATATCTTTATTAATTCGATCAGAATATACTAACATTTGCTGTACCTTAACAAGCAATAGATTTCTTCATTAGGATAATGGTGGAAGTTTCTGTGGGGATTATCAGCTAGAAAGTTGCGATAATAAAGCGAAGAAGGGTGTCTTAAACTTGTGCCTTGATTACTCGTAACATCGTCTTTATAAATAAACTCTGCACAGAAATATAGTGTTAACTACCAGATACTTTTAATTGTACTTTTATTCGCGATAAGAGAATTATACGTGATTATACATTAATTAATTGCAATTTCATTATTTTGACTGATAAAAAGCGTAAAGCGTAAAACGTGGAAACTAGAACGCAAAAGATTGTATTATCAATTTATAAACTTGTTGTTTCTTCGTTTCTTTGTTTCTACAATATTGGAAAAAGATTGCAGAATTTAATCAACGATTACATAATGCGGGAACTGTTAAAAGACCACGACCTAAACCTGGCGACAACGATGGCGATGGCAGTATTAACGTAACCATGGAGGTCAATGACTGCGAAAATCGATCGAAACCCTTACCTGGACGACAGTGAGTCTGCCGTGAGTTGCACGATTGCACCGGTTTGTTGGTTTGTCGATAGAACATTCACTTTACATGTGTTTACTGTATGCAGATGCTATGTAAAGATGTTTTCGTTCCCTTTAGTATTCGATCTTTATTATTAAAAAGACACATACTATCAGTTTTTTGATTATTACATAATATAATTAAATCTATGAGATAAAAAAATGTATCGTCTATTATTTAAAATATATTTTTTTGCTATCTTACGAAGAATTGAATTGTAAATAAAATGTAAAAATAGGCCATCGGTCTAATAAATCTAAACGATTGTTTATCGCTCGGAAAGTGAGGACAAATATCGCGAGAACCAAGAGTCGTTTTCTCGCAAAGGAGGACAAATTTTCAGAGTGGTCGTTTTTCATGCTGAATCGCAGCGTTCTAGTTTCTTGAAATTCGGTCCAGGAAGGCGTACATCTTCGTCGACCATAACGCGTTTCCGGCATCGTTCTATTCTTGAATTGAAAATTAATATGCGACTCTGAAAAAATTCACTATGCAACATAATTTCACGCAACACACACACACACACACACGTACAACTATATGCTTTTACGTAACAAAGGAGAATATTTATTATTGTATGTCGTAACACGCTGAAAACAAATTTCTACAATATTGCGTTTGTCAACATGTTTAATCACATGTCGTATACATATGTCTAAATAACAGAATGAATAACAGATGAATGCGAGAAATACACATGTTTCTTAATGATTTTAGAGATATATTCTTATTGGATAAAAAATTTAACTATATTTAGAAAACTGTGAGTGTGAATAAATTGAAAAAAAAGCTCTATATTACAGAGAGCTAAAATTATTATATTATTGTTTCATTGCACAATTATGGTGACCTCAATGAAAACATGCCTTTTTTTATCATCGGGCATTGCACCGTCGACGTCATACGCGTCCTTTTCCGCGCCAAAAATAAATTATAGATTTTTTTCTATCTTCCATAAGACGCATTCCTGCACTATGCCTTGCTTACCGTAGCGAAAGCCATCGCGCGCTTATTTTATTTATAGATTAGTCGACAAACTACAAGAATTAAAATAGTGATAATTTTTCTTCTAACAATTTGGAATTTTGCGTTAATAAAAATTGTACAAATCTTCAAAAGTATAATTAAAGTTAAAATTTAAAAATTAATATGACACGTCAAATGGCAATTCCTCCATTAAATTTTCCGTTATTATTTATTCATCCAACGTTGCATCATACATATGCTCTCTAACGAGTTCAATCACCACTTATTCTTTTTTTTTTTTTGCTATTGCCTATTGCTAACTAGAATCGACCTAAAAACCCTCTCCATGATTCATGAAACTTAATTGACAGTGCCTTCAACTCTGATTCGGCAATCTGCAAACGAGGGATGCCTTCAGAGAAACGTGTGGTAATTCCAATTAGACGAATATTTGACAGAATTTAGTCATTTTACTAAATTAATCAAATATAAATTGCGTTCTCTCTTTCAAAGTTAATTCTTTTAGAATAATTTGTTTAGAGAATGAAATTTTCGAGACTTTATAGAATTAAGCTTATACTATTTTTATTCCTGAAATATTTAACACTAAATATTTAAAACTATTATAAAATATTCAATATATAAATTTATTATCTCCAACTGAAATGAAAACGTTATTGTAAGACGTAAATATGTATAAAAGTTGTGATATCTTGTATATATCTTTAGATTCTCATTTTTTATATTTAATAGTCAAAATTTATGGAATCGTATAGAAACTTTAATGCTTCTTTGGAATAGAATTTTCGCTGGAAATTCATCGTTGAAATGTATCAAAGTTTTAAAAAAGTCTCGTCTAGTGTCAACTTTATTTACAATCAGAGATAATGGTAAATTTGTGCCATTATTATGGTATATATATACTACCGCGTAGAAATTTGCAGTATCGCGGTCGCTTCGGAGCATTAACATCTTTTTGAGAAAGAGCGAATAAGAATAAAGAGAAAGGAATGCTTTCACGCATCACTGAATACATGCAGCCAGCCGATGATTGGCGACAAATGCGATTTCTAGAGCGCGCGGTCCAGAATCACGATCTCCTTACACGAAATCAAACGTGCCGTCTCTTAAAATTGTTGGCTCAACATGATGTCGCAAATATTAAGTTGGGGACATTGCTCTTTTGACCAGGTCGCCTGTAAAAATTTTCCGGGGGAGGGTAGAGCAGGGTAGAGGGAGGAAGTACCGCGGAGAGATATTTCTTGGACTCATCCCGATCCTGTTGTAACCCGTAAACCGTGTGCGATTACATCGCGCGTGCGTATGCGAAGCGAGCGTAGAAAAGCGCATAGAATCACCGGATGTAGATCGATTCAGCTCTCTACGGCTCTACGCTCGGCAATCTAAAATACAACCACCAAGCTCTCCAGCTCTCTGACCCATTTCCTTGGCTCGCATTATCCGGCAAATAAATTTTCGCCGTCCGTCCTCGTTGTTTTCCGTTGCGACCTGGCAACCCTTCCGGCACCCTGACCTATGACCTACATTTCACGCGTCCTCATTCTACCCGTTCGGCCCGTTCGGTTCTCCCCACCGAGAAAGGACGCAACACACACGTCAGCTGTTCCGAGAGTGGAGAACACGTAGCTTCCTTTTTATACATTATGTATCATTCGATGGGGAAGGGACGTTTCCTTTATTTTATCAAGAATCTCGCTTCTTTCGCAAGATTTTATTCGATATTCTTCTTTTCTACGCAGTTTTTTTTTTTTTTTTTTTTTTTTTTTTTTTTTTTTTTTTTTAATAATATAAAATATAATTCGACACAATTGACACATTATACACACGAGAGTTGTATAAACAGCTCTATAGAATTCTCATATCGCGAATTTTACCTCGACAGCAGAGATTTTACTGCTGTGAAGAAACTGATGCGCTCGCATTCTTCAGCTCGATTACAGCACGGCGCGTGCAATTTGCTTTTTTGACATCCAGTGTCAAAAAATGTAGACAGGTATGAAAAGATATGATTTAGCGCACGCATGCGTCCGTAACCCGGTCGACTACCAGCCAGTTTCTCTTAATTAAATGTCAGTGTGTCACGATGGCAATAACGATGGTATTCAGCGAAAGCGGCTGATAATTAGACAAAATGTCTTGTGCTGTGCAGGTATGATCACCTTGGTTGACGGTGCACCGACTTTCGCGGACCCTCTGAAGGAATGGAAGATTATAGTGACGCATTATGGAGGACTTGCGGGCCTCGCTCTGATTGGACTCCTCCTGGCAGCTATTCTCCCCTGTGCCGGTCTTTTCTTCTGCTGCTGCAGATGCGCGGGACATTGCGGTGCTCGAAGCCAACCCTTCGACAAAAAGCACGATCATTGCAGAAAGATTATGCTCAGCATCGTACTAATCGGGGTCGCCACTATTATATTGTAAGATTATTTCTCTCTAAAAGACTCGGCAAACTTTTTTAAAATATAATTTCATAACAATTTCTTAATATTTTTTCAATTTCGAACTTTGCTCTTAAGTGTTTTATACTATATATTATTATTATATAGAGATATTGGAAATTAAACAAAAATAATGCAAAAATATATATATTTGCACAGCAATAAGGGCTCCAGAAATTTGAAAATTTCGAAAATACATTTGCTTTCTCCTATTCGAAATATTAATGAATATGTTATATATGTATTATATTATATATATATATATATATTGCAACAGTTTCACAATTAACTTTTCTCTCTCTTTGCGAAATTTAACCGGTCCGAGTACAACTTTAACCGCTTTCATCAAATATGGTATTAATATGAAGCATTCGAAACTTATTCAAGTCTTGTATACAATTCAATTAGAATAATGCAATTAGATTTCTACAACGGTTTGTTTTTATTTTTGATAAAGTCAAATGTACAATTAATAATAATCACAGATTCGGGGTGGTCTGCGCCTTCGTGACAAACGAGTACATGCAGGAGGGAACGAAAGAGCTTCCGACTAACGCTAAGACTAGTTTAAAGGACGTCAAGCTCTACTTGACTACCACAAAGCAAGAGATCGACAATTTGCTCAAGACCAATCCAGAGGAATTGGAAGTTACGCTCAACAATATTCTGCAGGCCAGTGGCAAAATCGTTACCGAACAGCTAGCGGAGTACTCGCATGCCGTTTCCCTCACTAACTTGAACGACATAGTCGCTGGCTTGGAGTCCATCAGAGAAGATTTGAGACTGATGAATAAAATAACGCAGGAATTGCGAACAAACGCCAGCCAATTAGACATTGGTACGTGACACGATCATCACTTTTCATATTTATTTAATCACATTGGAAAATCATTCACTACACATTCACACACTTGACTTCTTTCTTCATACAATTTTCTATCAAAATGATTTAAAGTGCGAAAAATTAAATTTACTTTTTACTTCAAGCAAATTTACTTAAAATATAGTCTCACATTTCGTTTGAAATAATTTATTTTTACACCGAATCATTAGTTATGTGAACGAGAATCTTAGAAGCGAAATGTTAATTTGATAATTTTTTAGTTGTTCGCGGCGTCAAGAAAAATCTCCTTCACACACTGGCTGCATGCACAACTGACAAGTGCCAACGAGTTCTTCACGATTACAAAGTGAATCAAATGTCGGTACAAGTGGACTTTGATAAAGTAAGTAGACGCATGAGAGTCGTTTTTTTATCTTATTAGCTAACTCAGCTAATTATCTGACGAGTATATTTTTTTTCCTTGTTTACACGCAGTACATGGACCGTTATTTTCCAAAGGTATGATTTTACAATGAAAGAAATTCTTTAGCAATGTAATAAAATTTAATAAAAATGTTCTTGGAGAATTTCTCGATATAATATATATAGATAGCAAAATTAATTTATAATCCGAAAAAAAAAAAGAAAATGTTGAGCAATCTTGAAAAAAAGTTGCATTTGTTGTCTTTGCACACATCACACACACACGTACACTATATCGAGGTCCAAGTGCATTGAAAATAGTGAATTTTTAATGTATCGAAACGGTAGATTTGTACAAGGCTTGCCTTGGCTTTCGTTTGCTTATAATAAGGCTTTTTAAAATCAAATTACTAATGTTACCGAATTTTACTGATTGTGAGCGATTAAACTTAATCAGAATTGATTCTTACTCTTTCTCAATTTTCGACATATCTTTCGACATATTGTAGATCAATGCAATTGTTTGCAGTCTTGCTTATTGCAATTTATTATATTGCAAAATATGTTTATCAATATCAAATATTATGGTTTCTTGCACATCGTGTGATTATTAGTAAGAAGAAGAGATACTGTATAAATTTGTTTGATTCCATGCTTGCCACAAATAGCTTCTAGCGTCTGTAAGTTGTAAGCAATAGCATGCAGTTTCTTCTCTTAAGTGTATAATATTTTATGTAGATATTACTCTGATTTGCATCTTATTTTATTATTTAATTATTATTTAATTTTGCAAAATAATTTGCACGCAAATAGAAATATTTGCCAAAATCCCATGTATTACATGTGTAAGTCTGTTACTAAAATTTCTTTCTTAGCATATTATTCGTTATTTGCATTTGTTATCGGGCGTACAACAAGCGAAAAGTATATCTTAATAATCTTATGTTTTCAAGATAATTAAATAGAATATACTTAAAGAAAAGAGATACTATTTTACAATTAACATAAAACATAAAAATTTAGCAATTTTAAAATACCTATGTTAATGTATCATTTTTAATCTTTACTACCAATGAAATACGTCCATTTTATATTTAAGATCCATTTTATATTTTTATATCCGAATTAAATTCTTTTTAGATTGCTCTATTGGTTTTAAGATATTACAATAGTATGCACATGAATATATTTTCTCTCTTAATTTTACTTATACTTTTATATTTTAACAAAATTAGATCTGATGAAAGTCAATGAATAAATGGCATGTATCCTTTGGTTTATTTATGAAATCGCATTTAGCACGAATCATACAACATAATAGTTATGATCTATTTTGTGTGATGAATTTTTATTGATATATGATTATTTCATACCGTTTGAGAAGGCACGTTATATTATATATATGGTACTTTCCAGCTGCCGGACGTTACATTCGCGTTGCATAACATCACTGTGCTCATGGAGAGTAATATAGTGTCAGAAGTGAGCCAAGGCAGGGATTCGTTTCTAAAGATACAAAAGGATATCCAGCATGCCGTTAATCAGACGATTCCCGTGGTTAGTGCGAGTATTCGACGAGCGTGTAACTTTCTGGCGAGCATCGCCAATAACATGACTGCCATCATCGATAGAATAAATGTCGATATAGATAGATATTATATTCGGCATTTAGAAGTTGCCCGGAACAATATAGATCAGTATTCTCCCTATAGGTTCGTGATAAAAATCAATGTATATCTCGTAAAGTATGAAAGAATATATGTATGTATTGTATAATACAATGGATAAACGATCGATATGTAATTATTATTAAATATCTCTTTATTTTAGATACTATCTCGGTCTTGGTATATCCGGTATTCTTTTGACTGTCTTAATGTGTTTGACGTGTGGTCTTCTTTGCGGTATTTGCGGAAAGCGTCCAGACGGATACGGAGACGATTGTTGTAATAAGGGATCAGGTGCACGATTTCTCATGATGTAGGTTGCAAAAGCCGTTGACATAAACTGAATATAATAAAATCCGTTTATTTTACTTTTAAAATTAATTTAATTTTTTTCTTTTTCATTTCATATACGGCAGGGCCGTGTGGATCATTTTTCTTTTAACGAGCATTCTGATGGTCATAACTGTTGTTCACATGATAACCGGCGTCATGGCTCAACGTGGCATCTGCGAGCCTTTAAAAAATCCAAAGGATAATAGAATGTTTGAGTTGGTCGACGACCTTGTGCAAATCAAGAGAATACTCTATCCGAAATATCCTAATGCGAATATTAACATGAGTTATATTGTTACGTAAGTACACGTGTCATATATTTTTGTATTTTAAAATTGTATAATCTGTATATTTTAGAGCAGAAATTTTTATTTCTTATATATATATATATATATATATATATATATATATATATATAAAATCTTGTATATATAATTTAATATAATAAATGAATCAAAATTATAGTATCAATCATAAAAAAAATACTACGTAAAATATAATACTTTAGTGAATATTAATTGAATCATGTTAAACTTGTGTATTGATATTTGATAGACGCTCGATTTTTCCTCATTACAGTAAATGCCATGAAAATGAGACGCTCTACAATGTGCTGAATCTGAAAAATGTATTTGACGTTGAAAGTTTACGCGATTACGGTGGGCGTTACGACATTAATGACACCATTCAACAGTTGCGCCGCAAGATTAGCCTTTCCCCCGGTGTAGTGATTCTAAAGGACAGCGCGAGATCCAAGTTGAACGATCTAGCGCAAAGCGGTCTCAGCGACATCAAATTCTATCAGTACGCCGAGTTGCTTGCCGAAAATATCACAAATATTAACTTGGAACATCTTGCGAAACAATTGCGGGAAGTTTCCGCTAAATTGCCGGAGGGCCAGGAGGAAATTAGGCTCAGTCTTGAAAAAAATGCGCACGACTTGGAGCATTATCATAGAGACTTGGTCATGCCGATGGCTATGCTTAGCGAGCAATTAAGCGCAAACGCGCTGATGCTACAGGAGAACATTAAATTTAATCATAGCTCAATGGCAGATGCTATTCACGATTTAGTGGATGAAGTTACTAAGGCGCAGCAATTTTTGAATAAAGATGGGCCGGAATACGTTCAATATGTATGTATCTCACTCTTTTTCCTTTTTTCTTGTTCCTTTTCATCATATTTTTGCAATATGTTATGTATATTATATATATATATATATATATACATATATGTATATGAATAAATGTAATTAATATTGTTATTAATATTATTGATAGCTCGCGACCAGATTTGGCAATGCGTTTTTGCATCAAGTGGATAACTTTCTTGAGCACGTGATTGAATCTGCGACTTTCAAGATTGGAAGATGCGCTCCCGTTTCGAATGCTTACAACGCAACGCTCGTGGCAGGATGTAATAAGATCCTAGATCCATTTGTGAGTATCGTTTTACATCTTTTTAAATCTACACAATTGTTGACTTTTTTTATCAAAATACATATAGCTAATTGTCTATCACTTGAATGTTTCTCAGGTGTTTCTCTTTAAACTTTAAGTATTCTAACAAGTAAATTTGTCGCGTCGAGACATTGTAAAATTAAACAAATCTTGCCAAGAATTAAAATTCATACTCTTATTTGCATTTAAATACACAGAACGGCTTCTGGGCGAGCGTCGGCTGGTGTTTGATCCTATTCATACCGACGATAGTGCTCTGTGTGAAACTGAGCGCTTTGTATCAAAAGTCGGATCCATATCCAGGACCTCTTGTCGAAGCGTAAGTGTCCATTCTCCTCTTGTAGATAATGATTCACGATTGCGATTTAAAAAACATATTTTTAATTGTTTTTGATTTTTCATTCAATCTATGGTGCATGATGATATTTGAGATACTAATGTGTCCTCAGTAGATATTGTCGATCGATATCATGCATCAAATATGAATCATTTATTAAACCGTTTATCAACTATCCAAACGTTAATTGCGCGAACTCGAGAGAAAAAAAAAAATAGAAAATAAGGATAATAATAACACATTTTACATTTTAAATTCGAAAAGAGATAAGGCTTTTCTTCTATCCTTTTTTTCTGCCAGTCTCAACGAACCTTTCTGGGCACCCCCTCATGTAGAAATTGTTGATTCCTTCATTTCCGTCTCGTAGCCATTCTCGAGCTTCCATATACCATGGCATGTACTTATTCGCGCTTTGTAACATCTTTGATAGTCGGCATGTCCTCGTTTTTTTTTTTTTTTTTTTCATTTACAAAGAATCTTTTCGATCCCGGAAATTCTGAAAGAATATCCTGGCTCGAAATTGTGATCTCTCGATCTCGAAAGGCCACTCAAAACGGAGATAAATATTTCAGATGTGTAATAATTATACATTTTCTGATAATATATACAGTTAAGAGGGATGGAATTTTGTACTATTGAACAAAGTAAATTTTATAGCGTTAGAATTACATATGTATATTGTAGTATATTGTAACGATAAACACTTTTTACTCGTGCTACTTTAATGTCGCAAAAGTATCCCGATTACACACGCTGTACATTTTCATACTGATCGCGCAAGATAACAAAATGAGAGATTACGGAAAATCTCTGTCTCATACTAGGACCTATCGTTCGTGTGGTCCATCGCGGTAGCTTAGCTTATGTTTAAAGTAGCCATCTAATGTGTGGAATGGTTGTTGGAATCTAACCGCTAACACGCTCCGTTACAGTGAATATTTGTATGACGCGTACGCAGACAGGGATAACATACCCCTCGCCCAGTAAGTATATCACGACAAAGCTACAATGTGCTCGCATGACCCACGTTTATTTCGAGAGATACACGCATGTACATAGAAAACATTATCGTCTGAATATGATTATGTCATTTTCTCCGCCCCGTTTTTTCCTTAAATTTTCATACAATTTTTGCTAATCAAAAATAATATTTTGTTACATGAAATATGAAATATTCGCTTCTCTCTTCTTCGTCGGAGAAGAAGAAGAGAAGCTATACTCTGCACTATTTTAAAGAATTTTAACATAATCGTTTTTGCGCAAATAAACCAGAAATGTGCATAATTTATTTTTTTTTCTTTTTTTTAAATTCAAATTTACAATATTAAATTAAATACAGTTTTTGTACACGTTTGAATTTAAATAAAGAGCTTTTATCAAATGTTAAAAATATATTAATAATATATGTTTTTTTTTATATCATCTCTCTCTCTCTCTCTCTCTCTCTCTCTCTCTCTCTCTCTCTCTCTCTCTCTCTCTCTCTCTCTCTCCTTCTCTCTCTCTCTGTACTTATTATTTTAAAGATAAAAATACATACATTTATACAATTTACAACAACGTGTCTCTATTTACGTATATTACTCTACCATATCTTTTGTTAATATTTTAAATATTTTACAGTTTATACTGTCGTGCGTGCACGTGTGCGTGTGCGTACGTACATGCACTCTTTTGCATATCAAGATTCTAATATTCTCGAGCTGACGTACACTCTTACGTTATGAGATATATTGCGTGATATATATCTATATATATGAATTTTGTTACGCATTCTGGGATTATTTGTCGCTTATTCAATTATACATTTCTATTATTTGGCATATTAATAATTTTTGCTTATGTAGAAGCTTTACTAGAAGACATACATATGCTGATAGACGATGGCTTTTAGAGTAAACACATAGCACCGGTTATAATCATCTGGGAAGTGTTGTTTAACCGTAGGACTGTATACTGATTGAGTTTGCCTAATAAAAAATTGAATAGTCTGACAATGAATTTATCTATCTTATTAAATTTTTAATAATTGTAACGAAAAATTAAATTATTTGTGTGCGGTTCTGCGGAATTAATACGCACTACTCAGAAAAGTGTTTCCCAAATGACGTTTTTCCAAATTAGTCGGATAATTAATTAGAAAAATTCGAGATATATATAAAGCTTAAAGAAATATCTAATTAAAGCGTTTTATGATGCGTGATGGTTTGAAATTTGACTGATCTTGGCGAACAAAATGGATCGATTGGGAAACATCGATCTAAAGATTTGTAACTCGATACACCGCGGCTTAGCGCGTACGACACACTCGATCTCTAACTCGCATGACGAGTGCTTGTTTAATTCGAACTCAAGTCCTAAGTGTAACAAGTTTTGCATTTGATTGCAGCGTTCACGACAAGAAGCACGTCTCCTATAGCAGGCATCATCCCGCGGCATATGTCGAAAGCTACGATGGTCCGGCGATGGGATATAACGAGCGCGAGAGAATCCCCGACGCTCATCAGAGTACGTCGCATCACGACTCGAGATATTCCGATCTGGCACCGAAGTAAGTTGGAGCGTTTTCGGGCCCATTATTACCTCATATTATTCCACCATGGGATTTTCTGGGGAAAGCAATTTTCTTCTCGATAGTCTCGTTACCGACACTGTATGCACATCGATTAAGACTTAAGACGTTGAAAATGAGACAGAGAGTTAAACGCCACACGGTGGCGATGTTACGTTAGATTTATACGAACGTAACGTCGTCCTGAAATTTTCTCTCTCTCCTTTTCTTTTTTCTTTCTCTCATCGTTTCATCGGTCACGTTTGATTTCTTTACAGTTTCACCCTATCGTGGCGAAACCACGAACATACCGCCTCTTCCAAAACAGAACCTCACAATAAAGTCTTTAGCGTATCACTAGAGTCGCAGTAAGTCTCTAATCGGAGCGCAATAAGCAATACAGCTTTCTATGATACGTAATGCTTTCACCTTGTTTGAGTATATATATATCAAATCTCTGGCGAGACTGAAAACTGTCTCTTCGTCATTTTCTTACTCGGCACGAACAGGGTTCCCACTCATCATATATGATATCGCATCGTTTTCGCAGCCTATAGAGCTTACAGCTCGGATGATCGACGTTGTTTTATCTGCAATTTTGGTGTAGAAGAACAAATTTCATATCAACAATCTCAGGAATGGAGCGTGTGATATTCGTACTTCTATATCCATAGCCATAGATTGAGCAAAACAATGTCGATTGTTTTGACTTCATAATTTAATGTGTGATGGTGACGGTTTCTGAGATTTACTTGTTGAATTGTAATATCATGTGTCGACGCATTTGATGCAAGCCCGATGGTCACGATTTTTTCTCCCGGTTATTTCCAGGTGAGTGGGAACTCTGCGGGGGGTCGACCTCTCGCGTCTCTCACGTATACGCCTCTGCACGTAAGTCGCAAAGACTATTGTTACAAATGTTTCTGCGTCCTTTTATGCATTCGTTCGATCTGTTTATTTTCTGTTTTATTATTTTATTTTTTTTTTTTTTTTTTTTTTTTTTTTTTAATTCATTTTAAGGTCACAAATAGCATTGCAAGAGAATTAGGCTTTTCGCAACAAAAACAAGTAAGAAACATCTGAAACAGGGTCCAAGTGATTCTTCAGTTTCCTCTCGATTATAGAGACGCTTATCTTTGACTATGGAATATAGTATATTTAATAAAAGAAGCAATTATATACATATACTTACATCATACATATACATACACGATGTAAACTCGTACTACTCGTCGTGTCGAGTAATATCCATTCTGTAACGTTAATTTTTAGTTGAAAGGTACTTTTCTTCGCGGACAAGCATGTTTATTCTCTTCAACGTGTGTCGTGATTATATTTTGCAATTGTAATCGAGACAGTCAAGTTATATGTATGATCTTATACTTTGATTTCGCTTCTTGGGCGGCTGCTATATCATATGTTAGTTCGCAAATGGCATTTTACTGTGGCAAGGACACGATATAGATGCGTTATGTTTAGCCCTTTCACTGCCAAAACCTACTTGTACGTAAAATCTTTTTTTTTTTTTTTTTTTTTTTTTTTTTTTTTTTTATGCCGATCCTGCCGAACAGCGGAAAGGGTTAAACGAATGAGTACAACTCATTAGAAAGTGCAAATGCTATGACGTAACTTATAAAATTCAAAGTCGAACGTTGAATGCGGCTGAAAATAATTATCAAACTCACGAATGTTGTTATATTGCAGAAATTGGGACTTTCCCAATGGTTGTCCACCAAGGTATCAACCAGCTGCCGGAGCTCCGCCTCCCTTAAGCACCGAATATGAACGACCGCCGCCCTATTACTATCCTGGACCGGGGCAAGTATTATCAAATAGTTTTAAATAAGCATTTTCAAAACTATCGCTCTTCGCGGTAGTTTGATTATAAATTTCAAGAGAAGGAAACATTCTCATCTTGTATTTCAGGGATAGAAATTAGGAAACAAGTACCGTGGCATGCACGAAAACTGCACTGAATAGTGTGGCGACGCACAGCCTCACGCGCAGCTACAAGCGAACGTTCAAGAAGAGAGACAAGACAGGATTTAAAAGAGACTACGTATAATACTTTGTTCCCGTTTGTTCCCGAGCGTGCCACGGTTTGTGCGAACACCAAAAGTTAAATTAAAGACCAAGTTGATACAGACTGAAATAGGCCAATGATCCTTTCGCGACATATTTTTTTTTTTTTTTTCCTTTTATAAAGCGCAAATAATATGTGATGTTATGCGAATGTTTCATTTAGTATTTTTGTAAGAATTAATACTCGTATATTTTGGTACCGCGGAAGGAACATCATTCTAGATTAATGCGATTTGACTCGAGGATATCGAGTCTTTTCGTTTCTTTTTTTCCTTTTTTTTGTTTTTTTCAACGTAGAGACAAACAACGTTGAATTTTTGGTTTGCTTGATATTCATTTTTTTTCAAGCAGTAACATCAAATACTTTTTATTATATTTCTTTGCATTTTCTCTCAGTCAAAGTAAATCATATAGCACACGGATAGAACAAGAAAATCGATCGAGAAAAAAAAATCAAAAGCGAACAAGCCGATGAGACAAAAGAGGGTTTTCCTTTCTTTCAACAATATATAAAGACTGTATGCGACACGTGAAAAGCTGCGCATATCTAATCGGTCGAATTATATAGCACAAATTGTATGCTGCCAATCCAGTGCATAGTTTTCCGTAAAGGACATCCGTTATACATATATATATATATATATATATATATATATATATGTATATATATTAATACCGGATCCTGTCGATTCACCTCTTTGAGCACTGAACAAATGCCATATAAAAATGCCAAACGACACACGTGTGATTATTTACACACATTCAAAGACACGTATCGAGTGTGCGCTATGAGGTTTATCACTTTGGATCTCGTTCATTTAGCTGAGAAGAAAAAGTACGTTAGAAATTGAATCTTATATTCCGCCGATGTGCTCCCACTCATTTATGGCGGAGAGAAAATTTAGGTGGCCACATATATATATATATATTTATATATATATATATATATATATATATATATATATATGTATGTGTGTGTATGTAGCCACTATATTATAAATACTCTGTGTATATGGATTTTTAAGTAGATTTTTTCTTACTACACTATCTTACTGTGTAACTTGTCGATATAAGCGATGAGACGATTCTTACGCCGCGTAGATCGCGTTTAATCGTTTAATCTCGTCGTATCTAGGCGTCGTATGAATCCTTCGATGTGTGTATTACTGCAACATCCGTCGTCCATTCGGGTACAGTAATTAATCGAGCACACAAATAATGTGCATGTAATTTCTTGCTCATGCATAATTTATATATGACGAATCTAAGGAATTTCCGTAGTATATTTACTATTATAAACTTATTACTATTATGAACATTGTTTTTTAATCAAGTATTCAACTAAGAATTAGTTTAATTATATAGTTTTTGCTTTTAGAAAACTATATCTAATATATCTACATCAACACACAAATTTTTAGCTAATGTCACTTAAATCCATCAAGTTTATTAGGAATTCAACTCTGCTAGAAACTAGAAATCCAGTTATCCTTCATAAAAGAGAAAAAAAAAAGAAAAAGAAATTATTTGCTTTTGTTAATAAAGCGTGTATCATTTTTGAAGAATTCTTATTTATAAAAGATTCGTCATTTAATGTAAACTTACATTATTCGATATTGTTGAAAAAAAAAATAAAAGTTTCGTAATATTATTTTGCTGTAACTCGAAAACAAGGGACATTAATGAAGGATGTTGTAAAACAATAATTAAGGACGGATCGACACCGAAGCGTTCCGGCTATTGCTCTCGCACACAACAGAGATTGATACCGGCATAATTCTGTTAAATTCATATTTTCATATCATATGCATAATCTTTATTTTGGAATAAATATTAAACATTTGATATAGTTTTTTCTCGCGTATATTTTTAAACCGTTTAAAAATTAAACTTGAAAATTATGCCGGTTTTAATCCTCGATAAAAAATTATCAGAATTGATATGAGAAGTATGAAAGCAAAATTCATATTTTACTATCTCTATTAGAAAATACGTTTTTTTTTTAAATGTTTAAAATTATTTCAAAGTTTGTTTTTATTCAATTTTTTCCGCACATTGTGAGTTTCGCTTTGATATTCCTCGTATATAACATTACACATACCCACCGTGCTTGAGCGCCAAGTATTGGAATTGGAATTGGCAGAAAGTTAGTCTCGCTATTTTTCTTCATGTATCGTATGTAAACGCGGTGTGAATGGGATGTAAACGCACGAAAATAGAATATTAGAATGAGAAAGAGTACGCGAATGAAAAGTGTGTGAAAATGTGTGTTATGTATACGTATACATGTGTATGTGTGTGTGTGTGTGCGTGTGTGTGTGTGTGTGTGTGTGTGTGTGTGTATGAGAGAGATAATTGTCGCAATTTATAACAAAATAAAATTTTGCAAAAATCTCCGCCGTATCATTACCGTATCTATACTAGTAACGTAATCCTGCTAAATCTTACGTCTTAATCTATCAATATTCGACACGATGTATGTATGCATTACGCGACTCGAAAGGAATAATGATGTTTAAATTAATGGTACGTAATAATCGAATATAGTGTGTGGATTATCTCGTGAAGCTCTTACACTCGCCAATGCCTCAAGCATACAAAAGCGACAAAGTGCGTTTCGGAGAACGAGTGCTACCACATTAACATAATATTATCCAACAAATAAAAATCCGTAGCATAGTGCGCCTGAAATTCCGCCGAAAAAAAATGCGAAAATGCTGAAATTTCTCGATGCTATTTTTATAATGTAACGACGGTGTGTAGTGATGACTTGTATCTTGTATCGGGCACTCTTTCTCCACAAACACATTCAAGTAAACGCGGTGTGGAGAGCTAATGTGGATCGAAAAGAGATTGTTCTTTTCATCATTTTTCAGAAAGAGATGAGTTTGTGAAATTAGTAGAATCGGATTGAAGAGAAGAAAAGAGAAAAAGACATTGAATATCTTCGAATATATTGAAAATACATCTCTCTATCATATTCTACATTTATTATCATTATTTAGTATGTACATATGAAATAATTCCACTTGAAAAATTTTATATATGCTTCGTGTGCAATAAATTTATTATCTAGTTGTAAAATTCTTTGACAATTTTTGTAATCGTATTCGCTAATGTATTCACAATCGAACAATTTGGTACACATGTTATTTCCTCTCCAATCCGATTCAAGAGACGGTAAAATTTCTTTATCTGTCATGACATTGTTGCATTAATAGTTAATGTTAGAATATTTACTCTTGTCTGCTCAATTTCCCAGGATACTAATATTTGAAACGGCAAACTAGTATCCTCTTCTTCCTTTTGTCCCTCCCTTCTTTTTTTTTTCATATAAATCATATTAAATCTACCGCCATTCCACCGAAAATGTTTTTGATAAACTGCAATCTATATAGACAAGCAAGTTGTACACGTATTAAAACACTTGCGGTTTTTCAAAAATAATTTGCGTATAAAAGATTGGTGGAATAGAGACAAGTGTACGAAAACTATTGCCATGATGACTATGATGTTTTTACAACTCACCGATTGTGTTTGTTAAAATTATTATTATTACTATTATATTATTACTATGATATTATATTAAAAACATGAGTGTACTACACCAGTTTAAAATATATCTATTTTATATTAAATCGATAATGAGGTGTTATTTCTAATCCGTATTACAAATTTCTGATGTTATTAAACCAGTTTAGTTTGTAAGAGGTATACTTATTGTTGGAAGAGCTCACACATTTTGCGTGCATTGTTATTTCACGTATAAAATAGGAAATACTCCTCATTATAACAAACATTAACTATTATATTTTCTCTATACATGCATTTCAATTTTACAAAAAGGTTAGTGAAAAGATTGTTTATGGACGGAATCGATATCATGATATTTGACGTTAACAATTTACTCTGTTATCCTTTCCCCATTTACGCATAACGCGTATTATCTGCTCCACTTGAGAATTGGATGTCTTTTTAAGAAGCTGTATCACGTCTGACAACAGTTCTCTATACAACAAAAGACAAAATTTATAAATTAGTCGATATTTATGTCTCATGATATTTTACAAATGTGTGTAATATGCAAATCATACATACTTTGGTAATTTTTCTGCAACAATGTATTGAAAAGTACCACAACATGCGCCACGTTTTCCTTCCCAATGTTCAGGACTTGGATCCATGCGCTCTAGCATATCAAAAGCCTTGGCTGCGTACCAGAATTCACCTACTTTGTAACACGCATTGGCAATCAATTGAAGTAAATTGAAGGATTCTGTTGATGTGTCCATCTTCAAGTACAATTCCCAGGCCAGTTCAGCTTTTTTATTCATTACATCTGAGTATAAAGACAAGTAAACGTCAGATTATTATTACATATATAATTTGTGCAAAAGAAAATTTTAATAAAAATTATACAAATATGAATATAAATAAATAAAAAAAGTATATATATATATATATATGTTCTTACAACAATATGATAGAAGACTGATGTAAACGTAGTCGTTTTTATATTTTTCAGTATGTATTGTCAAGAAAGCTTCTTCCGCTTCTTTGAAATAACCTGCCCCAGTTTGCGCTTGGGCATAATTAAAGTTAAAATTGTCTTGATTGGAAAAGTATGTTTTTATAGAATTCAGGTATAATCGAACCCGCTCAAATTGTCGATAAAGGAAGAAGAAAGAAGCCATGCATTGTCTACCGGGTATAGTATCGCATTCCGACGCCGAGGACCCTACTAGTTGAAAATATTGTTGTGCCGTTTTTATGCTGTCGCGCTAAAGAAATTTTCAATAAATGAAAAGCTTTAACGTCATGTGTAATTAAGATGCAAACTAATATCTAATCGATTTAATAGTACATACAGAATTAGCCTCCTGACCCATAACAGCATTGACTATGCCCTTCAAAATATATTCTTGCGGAACTGCAGGTTCCAAATCTTTTATCAAATCGTAGGCTGCTTTGACATCGTCTTGTTTTAAATAATATATTACTAAATTAAGTCTGGCTTCAGGTATAACGTCGACCAAGTTGGGTAAAATTTGCAAAGCATTTTCACCACCTCTGAATACCTACACGAAGAATAAATGAAAGAGATTCGAAAAGCGAAACATACATAAAGAAGTTGCAGATTCATACAACTGTGTTGTGGCGTATAAGATCATGGCCGAAACTAAAGGAACTGGATATCTTTTCAACGAGCTGCTTCATCTCGGTTTGTGCAGCATTTCCATCGTACAAACGAAAATGATTACATGCTTTCAGATTAATTGCAATTGCACTGTCTGGATATTTTTGCAGGTAGACTTGAAGCACTTCCTGAGCTACATCATAATAATCCAGCTTGTAATAGCATAACGCTACGTATACATTTAAAGCTAGATAATCTCTGAAAAGAAAATACATTTACGAGAATGACTTGAAACTATATTTGTTTTATTAAACGGAAATTACGTTTTGTTATAATTCTAGTGGGAAATTAAATATATCAGAAATATTCTCGTGTTAAGGAAACGAGAGAGGAAGAAAGATACCTGCAATTTTCCTGCAGTTGGGTAAGGAAATACAATTCGGAATCGGTTCTGGAGTCACATCTTTTAGCAATTTTCTTTCTAAACTTACACACATGTTACTTACAAAAATATAAAGTGAATAAATATGATTGCAAAAAGATGTAACAAATAATGTACTAACCAGGTATATTTTTTTAAAAATTCCTTGTCAGCGAAAAGGGGGGAAGAGAAGGGGAGAAAATATTATCGTTACCAACCTGTTATCCAATAAGATTCTTTTATAAACATCAATAGCTTCTTGGTAATGAGCTTGTAAATAATGAATAGACGCTAGACTGAGTTGATCCTCAATAACATCCTGTAACATTTGATGATATTCCATTAATTTTGATTCATTGCCCATCTTGTGAGCCAAGTGGAACAGAAGTCTGGTTTTCAGTTTGCCGCTTGGTGCATCCTCCAAGATTTTTTGTGACTCGGGATACATGCCCAGATAAAAGTAACAACACGCCAGATTTGTCAAGACATTTGGAGGTACGTAATCCTTTTTCCTCAAGTTTTCGTAGATTGTTGCTGCACGCTTGTAATCGCCTAAATGAAACGCGCAATATCCCATCCATAGATCTGTTTCCAAGTTGTTACCGGTACTGTTATCAAATTCCAGCAACGTCAAGGCTCCGATGTAATCTCGTTTCTCTAGGAAATCTTCCAACTTTGGTATTTCCTTATGTGACGCTGATTTACGAACACCATCGGACGAGGCTGGTTTAGACCTCGACAAGATCTATTACAAATAAAAAATACATTTATATCAATGATAAATTATATGTCAATTTGTTTTTCGTTTCCCCATAAATATCAAAATTGCATTCGTATTATGTGTAAAAAATTATATAAAAATAAAAATATTAAATTCATAAATTTACCATTTTTACACCGTACACATATACGCGTATCTCTCTTTCTCTTTATCGATTATTTCATTTCATAAAGCGCAAAGCGCGTTGGCAAGCAACAATCAAAACATAACAAACGGCAAGCATTGCACGTTTACATTAAAAATATTTCAATCTTTTCCAAAGATACATCGCGATGTAAAAGATGTGAATAATTATGATCCTGTTAATCTCTCTCATGTTGTCAAAGAATTGAAATATATAATTCAAAATTGACATTTCTGCCCGGTACTTCCAAATACATGCCGATTTTTCAGTGTCGAAGTCACGCAGCGCCAAACCTTGTTCAGTGGAGATTCGAACCCTACTTGGCCGAGACTCAAACCTTGCTTAGTACAGATTCCAACTTTATCAACGGATGGATTTCGAAAAATTTGAATTTTATTCAAGCAAATTTATTTATCTACCTTTCAGTCGTCGTATATCTTGGATCAGACATTTAAAAAAAAAATGAAAATAGTAATATTCAATTGGAAATTAATAATATAATAAAATATATACACATTGGCGAAATAATGTCGATAATACAGTGCTGTAATAAAAAGTCAAAACTTGTCTGACTATGGTTCTTGTCTCCGCTAACCGCAAACAACGAGTTTTGTATTTTGTCCACGTTTTCCTCATTTAACAGAGTATTTGATTTGGTTTTGTCAAGTTTAGTCGACATATACTTTTCATTATTTGCAGCTAACAGTAAGTGAAAACATTAGCGCAGGAGCATGTTCGGTTTGAAACGAAATTATTGGAACAATATATATATATATATATATATATATATATATATATATATATATATATATATATATATATACACACATATAAAATTATGTATTATTTTAGGTTATGGGTAGGCACTGCTGTGTTTCGGGATGTTCTACAGGAGTGAATTTACCTTCTCATACATTTCCTAAAGACGAAACTATGATGAATAAATGGAAGAAGGCTGTTTACTCGGAGAATATTCGGGACTTGAGCAACGAGCAATTGAGAAAATGCGTTGTATGTTATAGGCATTTTGCGGATAATGATTATGAAGCGACGTACAGGTTACGAAGATTAAAACCCGGTGTTATACCGTCGTTATATCTGCCAGATAATGGCAACAACAACAGTGAAGTGGATAATAGTAATAATAATACCGAAGTGACTATAAAAGAATCCGAAATGATGAATGCAAATACAGCTGTTGAGATGGAAGAAATTGAAATAATAGAGATTATAGAGGAGGACGAATCTGCGGTAAAAGTATCGCAAAGCACAATTAGTCCAACAAATAAGGATCCCCCGAAATCTCCCTTAACGAACAACATAACGGAAAATGTATCGGACGAGCGCGTTGTATTGTACGAAAAACACTTTCACAAGTTTACGCCAAAAATGTGGAAGTTATATAAATTATCGTGCGTATTGAAAAAGAAGCAAGAAATTTTTCTAAAGAGACAGCTGTCATTCCGTCAACGTATTAGCCACGTCAAGCAATATAGTAAGAGTCCTGCGATAGAAAAGCTACTGTCTTCGTTAACACCCGTCGAACAAGCATTTCTACAAATGCAAATAAAAGCAACGGGATATACCCCCAAGGTATGTAAGCGAAAAAGTATACCGAGTATCATTTATACGATATAATGAAAACTTTTGACAAACTAATCTAATTTTACCTATAGGATAAATATTTCACATTAGATGAGAAGATTGCAGCTTTATCTATCATGAAACAATCCAGTAAAAGTTATCAGTATCTGTCACAAGTTTTCAATTTGCCTAGTATGCGCACATTAGAATCTATACTTCACAAAGTTAACATTCATCCAGGTCCAATTAATTTTGTGAATCAACGTCTAAAGAAGCAAGTAAAATTAATGAAAGAGAGAGATAAAGTGTGTTTTTTAATGTGGGATGAAATGTTATTACAACTTCACGTAGATTATGATGCGACAAAGAGGAATATACTTGGTTTTGAAGACTGTGGAAAAAGAAAGCGGGCACGATTTGCCGATCACGCGTTAGTTTTCATGGTGCGTGGCGTACAAAGTGGATGGAAACTTCCACTAGCTTACTACTTTTACGACGGTGCTATAAAAACTGATCAACTCATAGAATGGATCAAAGATATCGCTAAAATTATAATTGACAGTGGATTATATCTAGTTGCCTTTATATGCAATGATGAAAAAAAGAATATTACGGCTATAAATAAACTAAAATTAGATTCGGCCAGATTAAAGTCAAAACAAGGACAACTATATTGTAAGTGCACTTTTCATCATTGATTATTATCTGCAAATTATAAAATTGCTTACATTTATTAAAAATATAATAAACACGTTATTAAATATTTGTGTGTTTTCAGATGGTTACATAACGATAAATAGCCAAGATATAATTCCATTGTATGATCCATCGCACCTCATCAAAAGCGTATGTAACAATTTATTAAATAATGACCTTGAATTCGATTGTATGGAAGGAGAAGAACGAAAATTTGCTTCATGGGAAATTATTGAACAAGCTTATCATATGGACTTGACTCATAACGTGTATAGATTAATGCCGAAAATTACCGCGGAACATATAATAAAAAATAAAGTGAAGAGAAAAGTTAAAAACGCTATACAAGTTTTGAGTATGACAATGGGTGCATTTATACACCATCATACTAAGTTGGAAGGTATATATTTATATAAATTTAAATGAAGGGATATGTTGAAAAAAAAAAAAAAATATTCAGACTTATTAAACACACGCGCGCACCCGCACACACCTACAAATCGTTAATAATTGAAAATCCCACTTTTTTTGTGCACAGGATGCGTGAATACAATCCACGGACCATTAAAAATGCCCGAGAAAAAAGGACGCGATACTGCAGAGATAATACTCTTTTTCGATCGGTTATTCGATTCTGTAAACGGGCACACCTTGAAGCCGGAGAAACCGTTAAGAGTCGCCGTTTCGCACAACAGTCCGCACTTTTCATTTTGGGAGAGAGCAATAAAGAGACTACGTAGAATGCGGTTTGTCGACACAACAGACAGGAACCAATTAAAAGATTCGACTATTTTGAAAAATTGGATCTCTACTATACAAGGATTCCGCAAATTATGGATAATTTTGAAAAAAACATACGAGTTTAAGCATTTGAAGCCACGAATTTTAAACCACGATTCTCTTCGACATTTTTTCAAGCAAATTAGATCTTTCGACATAAGAAATGCCGATCCCACGTGTGCGGAATTTGAAAATTCTTTTAAAACATTATTCATTAACAACTTAACGTTACCTCGTATTATGGAAAATAATATGGAGAATAAAGTAGACGGGTCGTTATTGTTTACACTGAAGGAATTTGTCTATAAACTAGAAAAAAAATACAATGACGGCTCGTCGAAAGATGCGCACATGCTCGACGTGGAGATGGAAACAATGTTTTTAGAGGAAACATATAATTGCCAAAACATTTGCAATACTATTGCAGTAAAAATTCTTGGTAATTCGCGCATCAAAGGATGCGACACATGTAAGAATCTCCTCACAGATACTACGAAATACGAATTAGTTTCCAGTAATAATTTATTGGAGACATTTAAAAACGCCGACAATATACTAACGCAAAGAATGGGCAATGTTTGTTACTCGCATCATACAGCATTAATGTTGGAAACTGAATTATATATGCAAATGGATTTACATTGGTTAAATTGTCAGCAACATGACGTACCGTTAAAAGAATTTTTAATATCGTACATAGTTGTATTTTATATATATAAGTGGTGCAACGGTATAAATGACATTTTTTTGGAGAAAGAAAACGAGAATTCGTTGTAAATCATAAATAGCCAAATTTGTAACACGTGCCTGATGTAAAATATAAGTCAACGATAAGAATTTTTTAAATATAACAATAAAATATTTATTTTGTTTTATATGTTGTTTTTTATTTTATTTAAAAAATAATTCTGTAGAGAAAAACAGTTTTGTTTGAATCAAATTTAAATTCAAGGAAATTGTCGCCAACTTGAATTCTGATTCCTTTCGTAAATCCAACGTTCAAAAACCAATCGACCACTCTGAAGTCTGAAATATGTACTGAAATATGTCGTTGTTGTCGGACGTAGCGATTGGCTATCAAATAGAGAATTTCTAGAGTTTCTATCGTGGCTCTAAAAATTCTCTATATGACAGCCAATCGGTATCCGTCCGTCCAACATGTCTCATTAATTAATGTCAACGTTCGGATCGAACCGATCGCGTCTAAATATTTATCCCTCGTAATATTGGCTCTAAGAAAAATTGCTACTAAAATTTATCATAATAAAACAGGAGGTAAAAAAAATTGTGTACATTAATTAGATTGAATTATTCTTTCACATAGCTGTCAAACCAACACCAACAGTCATGATGCACGAATATCAATGACAGAAAGATACTTTCGCTAAAGTTGCGTTCCACTTGGCGATCGCAACGTTCGCGACCATCATCCTTGTCTTTATTATTATTATTATTATTATTATTACATGTCCCACGAGCTTTGCGATCGCCAAGTGGAATGTAGCTGAATGTAGCCTAGATATATAACCAGAAATATCTAGACATTGCAAATAGATGTACGTACGATATACGTATTACGTATGTGTGTGTGTGTGTGTGTGTGTGTGTGTGTGTGTGCGTGTGTGTGTGTGTGTGTGTGTGTGTGTGTGTGTGTGTGTGTGTAATATGATTCGTGCGTCTCTCGAACGCCTCGAACGCCTCGCGCGATTCGTGCATCGTGCCTCGTGCCTCGTGCTCGTCCCTCGACCTCGAACAGTATTGGCGAATGAAGCTCGCAATCAGCGAGGCTGTTGAAAACTTATCATTTGAAACATGGCAGCGGTGGATCTCGGAATTTTATTCGCGTGACGATCGCCCGATGTGGTTTTAACCGTAGCCGATGAAACGACAATATGAACGGTAGTCTGGCCTCGGGGAGAAATTCGGGCCCGATAACAGGACGACGAGAAACCGAGACTCTGGAGACGCTAAAGACGCCGAAGACGCCGCCGGAGTCGTAGTAACCGCCGGATATTTTCTACGGGTGAGGAAAAAGCAATCAATTTCCCAATATCGTTTATCTCGCAATTTCTGGGCGCGCGTCAAGCGGAATGTTAGACACGACGATTTGTCCGCATCGCAAATTGATGACGCGAGGTTTCCAACATCCTCCTAGCTACCCGCTAGAACGATAGAATCGCGTTGAAAACATTCGAGGCAATATCTGTCTGCGATCAGTGACAGGTCTAGACAGGCCGTCGCGTCTCGTGTCTCGCGTCTCGCGTCTCGCGTCTCGCGTCTAGAAAAATAAGACGATTGATATAATTGATATTGCTGCGTGCGCGATCTACGTGCGATCTGCGCGCATAATTGCCCTCTAATGTTTTATTTTGTCGTCGCGCTCGACATATTACGCCTATCGTTCATTTCACCCGAACGTAAAGTCCGTAAAGTCTGAATCGCGACAGAGTGTTTTCATAGAGGACCTGGAAGGGATAAAAGATGCTACTTGCCACTTGCGGTTACTACCTATATCCTACGATATATTCCGTCGCGTTCGCGTTCACGTTGGCGATTCGCCTCTCACGCTGCTAAACAACGGGTTCTCCCGTTTCGCATTCCGCTCCGGATGCTCACGGCATCCTCTTCACCGGACAATTACTATTCTCTCCCGTAAGAATAGCATCACGATCAAAATATATGTACTTGTAAGATGTTGATTTCTTCATATAATATAATATATATGTTTATCATGGATGCATATGTGACCTTGAATTTAACTATTACGTCGAATACGTTTCTGAAGCTACCAACACTTTACATTTAAATACGTCTCGTTATTTTTTCTTTTTTTTTTTTTTCTCGTTCGGACAAGCTCGCTTAAATAGCCGATATTTGAAGTTGAGCCAACATTTATAATTATATAGCTATTTTTAATAAAGAAGAAGAGATTTCACGTGATTTTATTTTTATTTAAAAAAAAAAAAAAAAAACACATGTGAGATTTGTCACTGACTAATAATTATATATAAAATCCTACATTTTACATTTATATACGTGAAATAAGCGAAATAATAATAGTTTATCAGTGTGTTTCATCTATTTAATGTAAAACAGGTGATGCGTGCGACAATTGAATGAAAAGCAAGAATAATGGATGGTACACGAGCGGCAGAAGTATTGCCATTGTTGCAAGAACGCTTGGCAATACTACCAGGTGGACGAGATCGTAGGGGTGGACCTGTGCTTCTGTTTCCAAGTACGCCGAGACGCGAACGGGCGAAACCTGAAGATTACAGACGTCTCCTACAATATCTATTTGCCATTCCGAGCGACGAAGCTAGAGGCTTACGATTTACCGTAATTGTGGATATGCGCGGTACTACTTGGGACTCGGTCAAACCCATCTTGAAGGTTGTCAACGTTAATGAGCGAAATGAATGTTATTCGTTATTGTTTGTCTACTTATGCAAAGGGAGTTGTCGAGTGTGTTGTAGAATCAACGTTTGAACATTTTTTTCTAGGTATTGCACGAGCATTTCCATCGTACAGTTCATGTCGCTTTTCTCATTAAACCAGAAAACTTTTGGCAGAAACAGAGAACTTCGTTAGGCAAGCAAAAGAAATATAACTTTGAAGTAAGTATATTGGAAATTACAATATATTTCTTCAAATAACTAACTTTTGCGTGGAAACTATTATTTGTTTGCAAATTATATTTGTACAACTTGTTCAACTAATGTGTTTTCTTTCTTTTTTTTTTTTTTTCCAGATTAATACAATCAGCTTAGAAGCTCTTGCAAAAGTTGTAGATCCTTCTCAACTCACCGCAGACTTAGACGGATCCTTGCAATATGATCACGCTCAATGGATCGATACTAGATTAGTTGTAGAAGATTTTACGTGGCAAGCAGCCGATCTTCTCGATCGATTAGATGACTTGCAAGAAGATCTCAGTCGAAATGACTTTGCTGATGATGTTGCGGGAGCTAAGCACGGCATTGATCTACATAACGAAATGAAAAAGAAAATCATGAAAGTTCCAGTAGAAGATATCGAAGTTGTCGGACAACGCCTGCTTCAGCGATTTAATAATAGTTAGCAGAGATATATGACTTTTTTTTTTTTTTTTTTTTTTTTTTTTCAATAATAAAAATAACAAACTAGGGTGAAATTTGCACAGCGCAATGTAATAACACATGTAAATGTGGTTTTCAGGTGCAACAGCAACCGGGGGAGAAGGAGGAAGTATCGACAATGGCGCGGCAAGTTGCGCAGATTCGGATGGACGAGCACTGGCTACTCTGGTTATTCAGCACTTGGATTCCGTGCATGCCGCGCAACAGCATTTACTACAACTGTGGCACATTAAGAAGATGAAACTTGATCAGTGCTTTCAGTTACGATTATTCGAACAGGACTGCGAAAAGATGTTTGATTGGATTTGTCACAACCGAGAGGCGTTTCTTTCTAGTTACGTAGAAATTGGTCGCTCGTATCAGTTGGCCAAGAATTTGCAGGAAGAACATAAACATTTTACAATGAGTTCGATGAATGTTTATGTGAATATAGATAAAATTCTCACAATGGCTGGTAAATTATTGGAGACGCAACATTACGCCGCTGGACATGTACGAGCAGTGGCGGGTCGTCTGGATCGAGCTTGGAAGGAGTTCGCCGCGGGTCTCGATGAACGTACGGCGGTACTCAGTTTAAGTGTAGTGTTTCATCATAAAGCAGAACAGTATGTTGACAATGTAGCTGGTTGGAGCCAAGCGTGCGAAATTGGCAATTTGCCCAATGAAATTCCAGTGCTCGAGTCTCATATTCGCCAACATCAAACTCTTTACGAGGCAATGTGTCAGGCATATACAGAGGTAAATTTTATCTTATTTTCTTAGCACATGTATATATATTGTCTGACGAGACGATTGATTTTGTCACAAGTTTGAGGCAGTGTCACCCAAAGTTATCCTCGCATTATTGTTATAAATCTAGCCAATTTTTATTTTTTATACACTTTTTTTATGTGTACTGTAAGTTTATTTGATATTTAACAGGTTTACAATACATATCAAGCATTATTGAGCGGTCTGGGTTCAATGCTGCAAGTATGTCATAATGTGAACGCCCGTTCTTCAGGGTTGGATACATTTCGTGTCGATTATGTACGAGAAACTTTCAGTTTTTAAAGCTTTCAGGCAATGGAATTCATTACTCGCTTGGTACTTGGGTGCTGTTGGAAATATCTATCTGCAAATTCTCTGCAATAATTAACATTTGATGTAATTCCCTTTTATAACCCAGGCGCGTCTCAGTACTCTTAAATAGGTTTTTTTTTTTATATATTGGCGCACATTTATTCGTTTGTCATCGATATTTTTTAGTCTAAAGTTTTTAGCTGTGTTCTTACTTGAAAAATTTCAACTTTGATAAAAATCGCTAAAATTATCGCCATACAGATCACATTTGATCTAAATAAATTTTTGACAAGGATTGTATATACATAAATGATTAAGTATATTATACAAATGTTTCTCAAGTGGAATTGGGTAAAATTCTTATTTAGGTGCATAGTACCAGTAAGAAGCTTCTTTATCAACTGGATCATCTTGTGCAAGTCTGTAATCAACCACAAGGAATTGATCATGTCGCCAGAAAACATGTACGTTAATTGGTGTTTACAGGAACAATTACTGTTGTTTTTTTCTTTTTTTTTTTTTTTTTCTTTTTACATTATTAAAGTTTTTTTTTTTTTTTCGATTACTTTTGTGTGTGTTTTATCCTTTTTAGAAAACAAATGATATGTGTTAATATAAATAATGGTTAAAAATGGGCAAATATTAATTGTCAAGTTTATCAAACACAGATATTTATAATTGCAATTGTGAGAAAAAAATAGCAAATACTTTTTTTTATTTCTTTCCATCGAGAATTATATTTCTTCTTTCAATTAAACTGTCTTTTGCATGGGATAAAAAATAGGGGTTGTTCTATAAACGCTGTTACTTGACAAGATTATTATACATATGTATATGTATATATGTGTGTATATATATATATATATATATATAGTATATATGCTTATGCTATGATCATATGTATTATATAGTCTATATAAAATTTATTATGGTAACATTATTTAACGAGATATTTGATTGGGATGCATGCAACACAACATTACTTAACCAACTAATAACGTAGATTAACATGTCAAAGTGATTATAAGATATCACAATTTACATTTAACTCACATAGGGTCAAGACGGACACAATATTGATAGTCATACCGGCACGAGCGGCAATCCAGCGGCTGATTACAGCGAAGGTGCATCCCATGTATTGGCTGTCATTCATCAGATTCTTGGTCATCATAGAGCGTTGGAAGCTCGTTGGCACGCCCGCAAAGTTAAACTTCATCAACGGCTTGCATTAAAGTATGAAAGTAATAAGTTTACATATATTATTATATGGATAGTAATGCATACAATTATCATTTTTAGACTGTTTCAAGAAGACGTAAAGCAAGTACTCGACTGGCTGACGAACCATGGCGAAGTGTTTATTAGAAAAAATACGGGTGTAGGTCGTAATTTGCAGAAAGCACGCGTTTATCAAAAAAGTCATGAACACTTTGAAAATGTTGCGCAGGTGATTTTATATTTTATTATTACTATCATTATTATTATATTATATTTCAATATAATAATCATATACTTTTAGCATTTTTGCTAAAAATGTTTTAATGAATATATTTTTTAGAATACTTATACAAATGCGACTAAACTGTTGACCGCTGCTGAAGAACTCGCTCATACAGGTGAATGCGCACCCGATGAGATATACGCAGTGGCGCAAGAATTGGAGGCTCATGTCAGTAGTTTTGCAGCGAGAGTCGAGCAACGACGTCGTAGATTAGATCTGGCAGTAGTATTTTATACTCACGAGAAGGAGGTATATTTTTATCATTTATTGCGATATGTAGGGGTGTTTACATCAAGTGCGGTAGCTTGTAAAAATTGCGCGCGCGTGTGTGTGTGTGTGTGTGAGCGTGTACGTGTGTATGTATGTATGTATCGCATATATCACATATATCGCATATATCGCATATACACATGTGTATATGCAGTGTGCCATTTTTAATGTAGATTTATTTTGCAGCTCATTGGATGGGTAGATGAGCTACGTCAAGAAATGCAACAGGATGAAGTGGCGGAAAATCTGGAGACGGCTGAAAGACTATTGGAACAATGCGCGCAGCATAGATCATCCTGTCTCGAAGCGTGCGCTTCGACGATAGCCCAAGGCGAAGCTTTGCTGCAAGAACTTCGCGAAGCGACCGACGCGCCCGACACAACGGGCTCGATATCGGCGGTAGAGTCGGCCTTGGATAGGTTGGCGAGCCTACGGCAAGAATTGGAAGATTTGTGGGCGACGAAAAAGCTAAGACTGGAACTATGCCTACGATTACGCGTGTTTGAACGAGACGCGTTGGAGGCGAGTGGTCAGTTGGAGATGTGGGCGCAAGAGTTGCAAGGTCCACCGCGAGAAGGCTCTCCCGAGCAATTGCTGCGCGTGCATAATGACGGAGTTGCTCACATGCAAAATACCGCTTTTCAAATACTTCACCGTGGTCAGGAATTGGCACAAGTCTTGGAAGAAGCGGGAGTATGTATCATGGCGGACGGTCAGCACAGCGCCGCAGCGCGAGTACAGGTGCTTCTTGAGTTTCTAAACGAGAGAGAATTGGATGCGGAGGACCTCGCGGAAATGCGAAGGGTACGTTTGGAGCAGGCATCTCAATTGCTGCAACTACAGACGGACGCTTCTCACGTGATCAAATGGATACGAAACGGCGAATCGATATTATTAGCTTCGCTTAGAATACCAGACGATTTCGAGGACGCCGAACAACTGGGAAAAGAACACTATCATTTTCAACTCGCGATAACGAATACTCACGCCTCCGCTGTGCAAGTGAAGCATAAGGCAGATTCTTTAATAAGCGGGAATCATTACGACCCGAAGAGTATTAGAGAAGTCGCGGAGGACGTTACCAAACGGTGGCAGCAACTGGTGACTTGTGCGGAAGAACGACATAAATTGATTACCGCTAGTTTAAACTTTTACAAAACGGTAGACTCGGTACGCTCGGTTCTCGACAGTTTAGAGCTACAATATAACGTGGACGATGACTGGTGCGCCGACGGAGACAAGGCCGTTGGGATACCGGCAAATATCACCAGACATCAGGAACAAAAGGAAGCCTTTCTCAAGGCGTGTACGTTAGTACGACGAACTGGAGAAACGTTTTTAAAGTATATCAATCGTAGTCTACAATTTTACAGCTATCACGCTAATAGCGCCGGTTCGGCGAATAAAGTAAAAAATATTCTCGAAGAATTGGTCAGTAAGGAAAACAAGGTGCTCGAATATTGGACTCAGCGAAAGAAGCGCTTAGATCAATGTCATCAGTACGTTCTGTTTGAACGTAGCGCGAAACAGGCACTCGAATGGATAAAGGAGACTGGAGAGTTGTATTTAGCAACGCACACCAATGTCGGTAAGAATCGCATTGAAAATGAACAATTGTTGCAAGAGCACATCGAGTTTAAGGGAGCGGCGAAAGAAACGAGAGAGAGGGTGAAATTGTTGATTCAACTCGCTGACAATTTGGTCGAGAGAGGTCACGCTCATGCCGCGGCAATCAAGCAGGCGGTCGCCGAGGTCGATCAACGATATAAGGACTTTAGCGCGCGAATGGATTGTTACAAGACGCAGATCGAAGATGATCTCGGTATTCAATCCGACGAGGGACATAAAGATCTCTCCATCGATCGTAATTCGGATCCATTGCTGGAGGAGAAGATAAAGGGTAAAGATCTCAAGGAATTAAACGAGGAAAAGAGAAGATCCGCGCGAAGGAAAGAATTTATTATGGCTGAACTCTTGCAAACCGAACGTACGTACGTAAAAGACTTGGAAACTTGTATTCGTTGCTTCCTGGAAGAAACGCGATGCGGGAAAGTAAACGTTCCGCTGGGTTTACAAAGTCGAGAATCGATCATTTTCAGCAATATAGAGGAGATACATCAGTTTCATAGCAATGTATTTCTACGCGAGTTAGAAAAATACGAAACTATGCCGGAAGACGTTGGACATTGCTTTGTAGTATGGGTGAGTGTTACACACACATATATTCATATATATATATATATATATATATATATATATATATATATATATATATATATGAATAATAAAATAAATGTTTTATAAAAGCATAGTTTTCTACATACATGATATATATATATATATATATCACGTAATAATTTACACAGGCACCTAAATTCGACATGTACGTGACTTATTGTAAAAATAAACCCGAGAGCAATCAGCTGTTGGTAACGCACGGTGGAACGTGGTTTGAGGAATTGCAGAGAAAGTATAGAGTAGAACATCCTATTGCTGCATATTTAATCAAACCTGTACAGAGAATTACTAAATATCAGCTGCTACTCAAGGACTTACAGGTATATATTATATAAGGATATATAGTACAAGGGAAAGGAGAACGTATATATCTCGAGTCATTTAATTTGAATACGTACAAATATATATTATTTCAAACTTGTTTTCTCTTTTTCATCTTAGGCTTGTTGCCAAGAAGGACAGGGCGAAATAAAAGAAGGATTAGAAGTAATGTTAAATGTGCCTAAAAAAGCTAACGATGCCTTACACTTAAGTCTATTGGAAGGTTGCGATGTTAGTACAGATGCGCTCGGTGACGTTGTGCTGCAGGATTCGTTTACAGTATGGGACCCGAAACAACTGATTAGGAAGGGAAGAGACCGTCACATATTTCTTTTCGAATTATACCTTCTTTTCACGAAGGAAGTCAAAGATTCTGCCGGAAAGGTTTGCAGCACGCACTCTTGTTTTTGATTTGTAGTTAGTTTTAATTAAATTCTTACATGTATACATTAATTTGTCTATATCTGTTTAGGTGAAATATGTTTATAAAAACCGCTTGTTGACTTCCGAATTGGGTGTAACCGAGCATATCGAAGGCGACGAATGCAAATTTGCGGTATGGACGGGACGAGCACCGACTAGCGATACTCGCGTAGTGCTGCGAGCGAATTCAATGGATGCGAAGCAGCTGTGGGTGATGAGGTTACGCGAAGTGATACAGGAGACCTTTTTGGGCAAAAATATGCCAAAGAGTCCTGCTAAAAAGAGCTCCAGTCAACGCTCCAGTAGAGATTTGGAGGAATGCGCGTCCTTGGATGAAAGTGTGGAGAATCTCGATAGAAATTCATTGGCTTCCTTCGGTTCTACCAATACTACGGATTCTGATAAGGTAAAGTATGATCTTTTTATCATTTTAAGCTTTTTTTAAATTTCAAAATTTATTTTTATTACATGACTCGTAAAGCTCGCAAGTTAATTGAATCAGAGTTAAGAAGAAACTGCACAATAAAATGTTAGATAAGAGCACAAGTTTTCTCTCTCTCTTTTTTTTTTTTTTTTTTTTTTTTTTTTTTTATACTTTTTATAGTTGCAGTATTGTTTTATTCAATTAGAAAATATCGGAAAGCAATCCACAATTTTCTCAAGTGAACGGTATTTCTTCTCTAAATATTATGAGCAGCATTTTGCAAACAATTATGATTTACAATGAAATTCTTCCTTGTCTTTGCTAGTAATATTCTAATAAGTAATGTTGAGATGTTAGTTATATTCAAAATAAAATCTCTAGACCTCTTATCTAATTACTTAATTGAGTGAGATTGAATAAGATTAATCAACTGTTGATGCGTCTTATTGAAAAAAAAAAAAAGGAAAACAAAATTTGTATCGACTAAATAATCTGCAAGTAAGATGAAATTCCGGGGTATATATATTCTGTATGAAAATCGCAATCATTTTCATTTACTATTTTTACTTTCGACCTTTACATTCTTCTCCAAAATCCATATCATCTAAATGTAAACCTTTCCTTTGAAGTATAGAGTTGTAAAAAAACTGAACCTTCTCGAAGCATCTCGCCGGAACGCGCTCCATCGAATGCGATCATCCAACATTCAATTTCTTATGGATCTTCCTCTCCTTCCGCAACAGGGATAGCGATACGACACGGGGAAGGCCACGGAGGCCACGGAGGCCACGGAGGCCACTACTTGCGCAGGGTTGGGTGGGGCGCGCGAGTTGGGTTGGGTTAGTTATAATCTCTCGTCACTCCGCACAGTCGGGAGGCCGACGATCAGTACGGGCGCGACTCCCAGGTCGCATGGATCCGCTCGAGGATCTGCGCGGCTGATTGTGAGACGTTGACGACCGAATCGGTAATGTTCTGACCTTCCTGACGAGAAAGAAGAAAAGAAAAAAAAAAAAAAAAAAAACGCGAGATTAAATCGTTGGCCATGACAAATATACTAAACGTCGTCGTACATAGAAAAATGTGCTCCGCGCGCAATAACGCCCTGTTAAACACATCGTTTCTCTCCTCCACTATATTACGGTTGCGTTCGCGCGTTGTGTGAAAATCGTATACCGATCCGGTGAATTGACGTCATGACGTCACCGGCTGGAAAACCGGCGACGATTGCCCAGAAGGCGCGCAGAAAGATCTCCTTACCGTGGTTCCGTCAGGGCTCGGCGACACCGCCGCACGCGACCCTCTCCAGACAACATACCATCGATACGCCAAGCTCGTTCCAGGCTCGACTTCTGCGCCGTCAACCTTCCCTAACCCAGGTACTACCATATCCTTGTGATACCTGTCTGTCCTATACCTATATAAAACTAATCACCTCTCCCTCGCAAGTCGTAAGATTAGATCATCTCTTTGTTTGCTTTATCCGTCAAATAGGTATTTTTTCTCTTTTTCGAAGAAATTGCAAAATTATTAAAATAAAAATTCTATTGTAGAAGAGAAATTATAGATTAATCGATATAAATCACGCGGATCTTTTTGAAGCAAAGATTGCGGAAATATAGATGCGGGCTCGAAACGATTGACTCGAATTGACCGGAATTAACGCGAGTTATTTGCAAAAGAGCAAGAATAATTGAAATTCTGTGATATACATATGTCGAAGCGATAACGGTCTAATGTAATAATCTCTTTGGCGTGTCACCTTTCTTCTATTTTCTTTCTTTCCTTTCTTCAGTTTAGCGATTTGCGCGGTGTGGCGCGATACTTACGCGGCGCGAGCTGACGATACTATGAGGGAATTTGGCACGTGGAAAATTCTATTTTGGATCGCGGAATGTACGAAAAGCGGGCGAACCATCGGACGGGACCATTCGCGGCCACGTCCGGCAAACAATTGCGCGTCTTTCGGGGCGATGAGGGACACACCACCACATTGCTGGTTAAACACGGTAAACGTACACATCCGCGATCCGCGATACAATATGTAATACACGCACACGCACGGTATTTATAGAAACGTCAAAGGACCGTCGTGTCGTGACATGGGTTATTTTCAAAACGCCGGAATCGTGCGTGCGATTTAAAAGCGTTGTAGAAGGGCGCGCGCAAAACAACGCACATACACGTTCTCTCTCTCTCTCTCTCTCTCTCTCTCTCTCTCTCTCTCTCTCCCTCTGTCTCTGTCTCTCTCTCTCTCCCTCTCTCTGTCTCTCTCTGTCTCTCTCGCTGACACTGATCTGCTGACGATCAGAATCATCGAGGCATCAGTAATCGAATCTCGCTCCGTCGATCCGCAAATTCAAAGACAATCGGTCCTTCGCAGAGCGAGAGTGGTGAGAGTGGTTTCCCGAGACCGACCGAGAGGAGGAGGACTATCGTATCGACCCGGTCTACGCTTGCGTAAGCACGAGAGGGCAGCTCTTCTCTTCCTATTCGTTTTGCTTCCCTGCTTTCGGTACATCCCACCACCCTCTTTACGCTACTCCGCCCGCTATTACCCTACCCGTTGTCCTCCACCTTCACTCTTCCGCCGTTACTTTCACGCACGCGCGCACTTATAGACGCATCACACTTGACTAATTATCCGTTTCTATATTCGCCCCCGATTTATCGGCTATAGTATATAATCTAACATGTATCGAGCGTGATTCGCCACTTCCGCAATGAGACAAATCTTTAATGTATATTTTTCAGACCGGAGTAGTCGAAATGACGTGGGTGGTAGCCGATCATATGGCGGCTCCGGGCTCGAGAGAACTCAGCGTGACGAAAGGGCAGCAGGTCGAGGTGCTGGAGAACGGCAGTAGCACCAGTACCACTCCTGGCGGGGTTTCCAATTCCGGTGAATGGACTCTGGTACGCTTACCGCTCACGCCAGGACAAGTCGAACCTCCCGTGGAGGGTCTGGTGCCCACCAGCGCTTTGAAACAACCACCGACCGCCTCCTGCAAAACTTCGCCGTCCAGAAAAGCGTCCACGCAACAACAACAACAACAACAACAGTCGCATCAGTATCATCATCATCATCAACAACAACAACAACAACAACAACAACAGTCGCATCATCATTCGTCGTATTATCAACAGCAGCAGCAAATCAATCAAGCAATCGTCCAAACACAACAGCAGCAACAACAACAGCAAACTGCCGTCACATCGTCGACTACAGCCAATACATTGTCGTCAAGCACCGCAGCCAGCATCGCACCGGCCACGCAGCAGACGGCGGCTTCATTGACGACTTCCCTATCAGCGGTCCTGTCGCCAATGTTATCAGAGGACGCAGGTGAATAGTGATGAAAAAAATAGCCGCGGTTTCGTTTACGGTTAGGATATCATCAAGCGCTTTCTACTTGTTCCTATGTCATAATATACACTGTAAAACATCAAATTCGAGCGTATATCGTGACGTACGGAGAAGGGAAAAATTTACTTGTGATCACGTGGAAATCTGCAAGGAAATCGCGGTGAACCGCACAATGACGGCATCACTCGCGTCTTATCAATTTTTTGATAAACGTAACAAATTGGAGCGTAATTTAAAATAGAAAATAATATCGCTTTTTTATAATTGATTAACAGAAACCACCGGAAGCGACGGTAGCGGGTCAACGACTAGTACAAATTCACCTGGTAACAAGAGACGAGGTTTCAGCGGGTAAGTACTTGATAAAAACTGCCTCGTCTAATTCTGTCTCTCTCTTATCTCGAAATGTCATACGTGCAACGATAATCATGTATCGTGACGGGCACATTTCTGTTTATAGACGGAAGTGGCTCCCACCGCCTTTACGTAAACTTAGCCAAGGTAAAGTGGAGAAAACCAATACTGTGACAACCGTGTCAACGTCATCGTCTCCTTTGATTGGACCATCTTTGAAGAAAAGCAGCTCGGATAAACGCTTTAAATTACCAAGCGGCATTGAGCACAATCGGCCTGGCAAAACTGCGTTCGATGTCCAAGAGGGTGAAGGTATTAATAAGGAGGAGGGTGAGGAGCAACATGAGGTTGACGTGGATGTGGACGTTACGTGTGAGAGCGACGACACGACGGCGGTGACAAGTTCGCAAGAGCAAAACGGTGGCGAGGATGCCGACGACGATTTGGAACTTCCTCCTCCAATGAAGCCTATAACAGAACCGATACTTGTTACAACCGCCAATGGTCCGTCAGGATCTACAATACCGAGTGAATTGCCTGGGAAACGAGTAAGCGTTTAAATTATATTAAAATTCTTTCTCTCTCTCTCTCTCTCTCTCTTCTTTATCTTTCTCTTTAATTGTTTCTCTCGTTTGCAAGTTTTTTTTTTTATAATATATACATTTTTGTCGTTTTATTATTTCAATAGTCTGCTGAACGTTCGACGAAAATTCTCGATGGCGGCGCCACGACGGCCGATCTGTCGGAGATCGAGCAGATTGTAAAGGAGAGAATGGTAAGTTTGCTTATATACAGATACGAATCGGGCCTTGCACCAAGTACTATGCATATCATTAACAGGAGCAACACACAGAAAATCAGGAAAGGCACAGTCTTATGCGAACCCCTAACGGGAAATCGTTGAGCAACGAGGAAGAATATTGTAACGCGACCATTAATCCGATCGTCGGCGAAGAATTAGATCCGGAGAGTACCGCAATCGCCAAACGGCAATTTGTTATTCGCGAGCTGGTGGACACCGAGAGAGACTACGTCAATGATTTGAAGCACATAGTCGAAGGTTATATGGCACTAATGCGAAATCCCGATTGTGAGATTCCTTTGCCGGAAAATTTACGCGGTGGAAAGGATAAGATGGTTTTCGGTAACGTAGAAGCCATCTACGAGTGGCATAGAGAGTGAGTCGCCTATTTAAATCTTTATTTATATAATTGGATTCACACACACACACACACACACACGCACACGCATAGAACATACATGTTTTATATCAACGTTTTCTGCTTTCAGTTTTTTTCTTAAAGCTTTGGAACGTTGTTTGGAACGTCCTGAAGAGCTCGGACCTCTCTTTAAACGTTATGAGCGCAAGTTGCACATGTACGTGGTTTATTGTCAAAATAAACCCGTTTCGGAATACATTGTGTCCGAATATATGGATACATATTTTGAGGTAAAAAATCGTGCGATTAAGCTAAGACATAAAATATCAAACTATACATTTAAACCACAAGATGTATGTATTATAGGAACTTAGGCAAAAACTTGGGCACCGTTTGCAACTCTGCGACTTGCTGATCAAGCCCGTACAAAGGATTACAAAATATCAACTTCTTCTACGGGAGGCATTGCGCCTCACTGAACGAACCCAAAGGTTATCGGAAATCGAAGGCCTCAGAGCGGCGGCTCATGTCATGCGAGTTATTCCTAAAGCTGCAAACGATATGATGGACGTTGGGAGATTACAGGGTTTCGACGTGAGTATCGCTCTCTTTCTCTCTCTCCCCCCCCCCTTCCCTCTACCTCCCTCCTTTTTTCTCTCTTTCTCTCTCTTTCTCTCTCGTTAGTTTTAACTAACGCAAAAGAACATTTACTATGTTTCTTAATTTTCTTCTAGGGAAAAATAACAGCACAAGGAAAGCTCTTACTGCACGGGCCGCTTTTAGTATCAGAAATATCAAATGTATCGACGAAAGAAAGGGAATGGCAAGTCTTTCTTTTCGAGCAAAATATTATTTTTAGCGAAGCTGTCGGCAAAAAGACGCAATTTACCAATCCTGCCTACATATACAAAGCACACATTCAGGTAAAATTACTAATTTCTTTATTATTATTCTCTATTATTTTTTTATTATTTTGGGTCATGCGAAAAAGGCAATATTGTTGCATCAATACATATTGAATCAATACAAACGCTGTACGTAGGTGAACAAAATGAGTCTCGAAGATTCAAATGACGATCCGGAAAAATTTGTCATCCGGTCGACGGATCCTCGAAAGCCCGGGCTAGGATTCTCTTGCAGCGTAGCGGAAGAAAGTAGCGGACCGCGCAGGCAGGAATGGGTAGACACGATCACTGCCATCCTGCAAACTCAGCGCGACTTTCTCAAGGCGATACAGTCACCGATTGCCTACCAGAAGGAACTTACCAAAGATCCACTGTAAGCGTTTCTAAACTTGACACATAAAACTTACACACACTCTCTTTTAATATTCAATCTGTGAATATTCGTTCCGACATATTTTTGTATATTTTATATGAAAAGAGACACACACGAACTTACACACACATACATATTTACACATACACAAAAATGGCCATAAGAGTTAGATAATCGTCAGTCGTTTCCTATAAACGTCTCATCGCCTGCTTTCCTCTGCGCCCTTTGGCACAATTTCACCCATTTGACGAAAATTAAAAAGACTACTTTTTAGCGTATTTGAATATATTTTAGTGCCTGTAGATTATTATTAATACCACATGCTAAAAAGTGTGCACGTATCCAGTCATTTTTCTCACATTCCTTTTCTGTGAGTTACCTTTACTTATCTGTGGTGATGATATCTTGCTTTTCTAGAATAACGGTTGAAAATATTCAACTATATATTTCCGTGTGGAAGCTTTATAAGAACGTCTATACGATGCTGTAAAAAAAAAAACTACTCTTCTACTCGATTAATAAGAAATAAAATACGGTTTATACATATACAAATACACACACACACACACGCGCGCGCGCAGCAACAGACAAACATATACAGAGGAGTATATGCAGGGTGTTACACAAAAGTGCTGCATTATTTTTTAATGACACATTATCAGACGGAAATAATTTCGCCTCAACAAAATACGAATGGACAGCGACAAAATTAAATTTTCCGTGTATTTACACGACACTTGATAGTTCTATCGAAAATTAGAAGTAGATGATGTATTGCCTCTAAAATTTATTGAAGATGGTTGTCAAAAAAAAAAAAAATAAATAAAAAAAAAATTAAAAAAAAAAAACAATGCAATACTTTTGGAATACAAATATATAAATATAATATATATCTTTTCATATTCGATGACGTCTCGAAACGATTGTAGAATTCGACTATCGTTCTGTATCAGATATATATATACACACGAAAGTATATATATATATATATATATATATATATACTTATATTTATATATATATATATATATACTTTAGTGTTTTAGATCATCGCGAGCATGCGAGAGTTGATAAACTCTTTTTATCGTTTAATGGATCAAAATCTACTCATCTGTTCCTTAACGTGTACTATTTCCTCTAGACTTGACTATCCGAGTCTATCAGAGCCTATAAAATGTGTGCCGAGATCCGTTCCAATGCGCATGCATTTTACGCATATATTGTATGCACGCACACAAATGGGGGTGTATTTTGTTGTTTACATATACATTTACATCTACACATGCGACTTGTAACGATACGAAACAAACAAAAAAAACAAAAAAAAAAACACAAAACGCGCGCTACGAGTGCGATGTATTAATAACGTCGTAATAATATATGAAGATACGCAATATATTTATAATAATTTTAATAACGTTTACAAAAGCAAGCGCGCGCTCGCGAGTCTGTGAACAACCTATGGCGTGACAGTATGCTATGTGTATATATTATATTAATTATGCGCGATACGATTGGAGAGTAGTCGAAAGCAAAGCTATATAATTGACCCGCGAATCATAAGAATTTTGTCTAGAATAAAAATTGTAAATTAATGATTGAGAGATAGAGTGATTGTGATGTGGATATCCCTTACCCTACTATCTAATATACACGCCCAACTAACCAGAGCTTCTTTTCTTTATAATTTTATCAAGAACACAGTACTGCGAGAAGCGCAAGTCCAGTAAGTGTGTGTATTTACCGCGATCACGACCAACCACTCACCCATCACCACCTACCTTATCGTCACGCGTTGCTATTAAGCACCCACCTCATCTATTCTTTGACACGTATGAAAGATTCAAGTTATCGATTATATCGATTCCTTCGTATTCTGGCTTATGCCGAGACTCGTTCCTTCCGATCGCTGTAAAATTTTAATATTACAAGTCAAGCAGCAATTTGAACGAAGAGACGTTTTACCATTTAATCGGCGAGTGTCAAAGTGCACGAGTCTCGACGCGTAGTACTGTGTCTTGGATTTCATTTATGATTTGCTGGCGTGTAGCCGTGCCGTCATCACCACCACCACCACCAGCACCACCGCATCAGAACCTGTGATTCGAGCAACCGTATCGGTTCCTCCGACACTGATAGTTCCCGGGTCAACGAATCGAGACAAGAATAATGATCGAGTAAGGACGAATCAACAGCCAACGTTGCAGCGCTCTTATACCGGAGGATTGGATCACGCGCAACCACGTACACCCAGTCCGACAAAGAGTAGGCTAAACTTCTTGGAAGGATTTAAGAATACTTTACGCACACGCTCGCCGGGTCGCAACAACTCCATTCCGGTGAGCCAATCCAGATTGTGGTCTTTGCCACTGGAGCTCTTTGGAGCTTTTATATGCATATGTTATCATCTGTATCAATTTAGAATTCTTGATGATTGCAGCAAAGGGGCTCTCCTTCCTCTTCTTCCTCTTGATGCCTGTCGCTATCTACTGCTATCTATTGCATTATCTTCTGTCGGTGCGATAAGTCATATTTTTGTTATTAAAAAAAAGAAAAAAAAAGAAAGAAAGAAAGAAAAGAATGCCACATGCAGTTACGTATCTCCTGATGTAATAAGATGGCTTGTCTTGTACGAAAAAGTGACGCGAAAAAAGAAAATACATATCTCTAGGAAGAATAACCACTAAGAAAATGAAAAGCTCTCGTCTTACTGTAAACTTTAGATTTCTTTACAAGCTTTTGTTACTGCTTCTCCAACTAACACATCTTCTTACTCACTATACATATATAATGTACTATTGTTTTTACGATCGTCGTTTATACAAACATTATCGCTAGCACTCGGCCGAGTCGTCGCAATCAATACCGCCTCTGTAACTGCTATTGCTCTGCTGTACTACATTACCACCGACCATCTGTCAAAACCGATGTCATTGCAACCGCCGTTATTTCTCCCTCTACCGGAACATGTACGACCGCTACTATTATTGCCGCTACTGTTGATGCATTGCACGGTGCTGGAAATTCTTCCTGGGTCTTTCTGTCGCACATTCTCTGGGTGAATACAAAATTGCCAAAAGACAGACGCGACGCAAGTTGCATGAAAAGAAAAATAAACCTTTATCGACGCATGTGTCAAATATGTATAATAAGAGGACTCCTTTAGGTCGTTCCAGGTGCTCGCGTAAGATTAGCCGCGGATTGGGGAAAGTTACATGCCGGGGACGAGTTGATCGTCTCCCATCTCGATGGTCCAGGTCTAGTGGTATCTCCGATTAATACCAAGAATGAGCTGTGGATTCCGGCGAGTCTTATTTCGAACTCTGCAATCAGTCGAACGTGGTCATTTCGACCGCGAAAGGCAGTCGATCTTACGAAAAGCGATCACGCTGCCGATGAACCGACGACGACGCCCGAGGAGAAGACGCCAGTTATCCTGAGCAATTCCATGTCGATTCGCGCGACCGCCGGAGAAGTCGTTAGACTGTCCGTCGAGACGCACATTGCGGACCGCAACAATCATGCGACCGTCACCTGGAGAAAGGAAGGCGAAGATCAGTCTATAAAAGAGAACGATCGGTACCAGTTTCAGCGGAGCATGGGCTTCGCGTACTTGCAAATTACCGGTTGCCGGACGTCGGACTCTGGTGTATATCATTGTCAAGTCAAATGCGAAACGGGCGACTCCTGCTCCACGAGAATATCTCTGTCTGTCATAGGTATATAGTTGAGCGTATTTTATATATATATATAAAACGTATATAGTAATAGTATATATTATTAACTAGTTTCATGTTTTATGTTTACTTTTAGGCGGTAAGAGCAACACTTTGGCACGCGCCTTAGGATCTTCAAAAGTCGAAGTCGATTGGGACAAGCAAGAGATTGGTAACGCGTCGTGTAGCATAGAATGTCGAACTTTACCTTTGCAACGATGGGTGCCGGTGTTAAAGCAGGTTAATGAGCCGCCCGTTGTGCTGGATGTGTCACCAGACGCTTCGTATAGCTTTCGTGTGATGAGCGACGACGGGAGGACAACTTCGCCGTCGAGCGTGGTGACGTTATCAAGATTAGATGCAGATAGCGGGGCGGAATGGGAATCCAAGCAATTCGTCGGTAGATATTTGGAATTGGACGAACTGGGTAACGGTAGATTCGGCATAGTTCGTCGCGCCAGAGACAAAGGCACCGGTCAAGAGGTGGCTCTGAAACAGATTCCGCGACACAAACAGTCGAGATTACTGACGCGGGCGGAATATGACGTGCTAGCCTCCACTCATCACGTCAACATCATCAGAGCGTTTGCCTTGTTTGAGAACGCACCTCGACCCGGTATAGACACTATCGTCCTGGAACTGTAAGTGTGTTTTGTTTTATTCGCGCGAGACGTTTCTCTCGATAATGTGCCGTTTTAAATCGCGCTTCTCCCTCTTCTTCGCAGGGTCAAAGGCCCGACGTTATTTGCATATCTGAGCGAAAAAACTGAATACACCGAAGCGACAGCGACACGATACACCGGTCAATTGTTGTCCGCGCTGTGCTGGTTACACTGTCGCAGTCGAATGCACTTGGACGTGAAACCGGAGAATGTTCTCATCGATCAGGAGACGGATCAGGTGAAGGTGATAGATCTGGGAGAAGCGGTTAGGACTCCGATCGACGAGGTTGTACCGCCTCCTGCCGATCTGGAATTTGCCGCGCCAGAATCGGTGTTAGGTAGACCGACCGGTCCTTACACTGACATGTGGGCCGTCGGAGTTTTCATTTACGTTCTGCTAAGGTATTTAAAACAAAAATTGCTCAAATGTATTTTCTGATTCTTTTTTTATTATATCGCTATATATCATGAAAATGCTTTAGTGGTTTGTCACCTTTTCTGGACGATTCTATGGAAGAGACCACCGCCAATATACTCAAATGCGATTTCTGTTTTCCCGACGAATATTTCGAGATGATATCCAGCGACGCGAAGGAACTCCTCGGAACATTATTGCGTTTGCGTGGCGAGGACCGAGCAAATGCAGACTTTTGTCTTGGTTCGCCGTGGTTGAAGGTAATGAGCTTGAAATTTTTAGATATATATATATATATATAATTATTAATTTTGGATATATTCACACTCAAGTAATAATTTATGAACATCTTTCAAAAATCTATGAAATTATTTTATAATACAAAATAATTCTAAATGATGATGATTATCTATTCTTTCTTTCATCAGATATCGACTGGTGCTACCATACTGTCCACTAGAATGGCCGCATTTATAGAACGTCGCGCGCACTGTCTTAAACTGCGTCAAGATCATAATGACAGTTTTTATTCTTAAAACTAACAGTATGCAATATAAGAGCATGTTACTTAAAATACATGACACAACTTTATATATGTAAATAGCAGAATATACTTGTAAATGTTTAACTGTTTTTTTTTTTTTTTTTTTTTTTTTTTTTTTTTTTTTTTTTTTAATACCTTTTTTAATTTTCATTTTTGATGTGTGTGTGTGTGTATGTGTGTGCGTGCGCGCATGCTCAAATTTTTCTCTTATGCGCATATATATATATATATATATATACTTACCTCGAATTAAAGGTAAATATTTTGAGTTAGAAGTGCAAGAAACGCGAAACTTTTTCAGATCAATATTCAAAAACCAGGCTTGCCAACTGATTAAATGGTACTTTACCTTTACCTTAGATAAAATTTCTAAACTTTAATTTACCTTTAAGTTAATAATTGATATAAACAATAATAATAATAAGTTTATATAATTATTATTTACATTATGTAATGTGTACATATATAGCTTTGAATTAAAGAATTTGTAAAATAATAGCATAATAAATAATATAAATAGTATTAAATAATATAAAAGAATTTGAAAAAAATTTTGCTGATAATTTGTATTTCGCGCGCAAAATGCGAGTGACCTGCGAACGCTATTCTCTTGATTTATAGCCTTGATGAATATGCAGCCTGCTAGTAGTCCATACTTATATAGTCAAATTTCTGAACACATCCTGAAAGTGTCCATAAAAAACATACTGAAGAACGGAAAAGGCCATTTGAATATAACCACTCACATCGATCGGTAACTAGCACGACCCAATGATTGATCAATCAGAAAATTCTGTAGCCAATCATGACGTGTAAAAATTCTCTAGTTGATAAAGACGACATTTGATTCGTTTCTTTATGCGAATTCTGTAAGCCTATTAAAAATAGACCTTTATTGATCGCTTAATACAAATGCAGCCTTGAATCTGTTTTCAATGCGTAGAATGAAGAGAGAGAGAGAGAGATTGAAAAGAAATATTGAAAATTGCAGGAACACACGTTTTGCAGAATCGCATTGATTCGCGTTTGATTTCTCGTGTATATGTACATATATATGTATGTAGAGGTTCGGTCATGGATTTTTACAAACTATGAATACGCTTGTGATGTTCTTCCGTAATGTTTTATGTATTCGACATTTCACATTTCATGTGTTTGCCGGTTGTTGCATTCTTGTCCGACGCTGCACGTTGCATAGAAAGTTACGATAAAACGATGGCTGATTTTTTCAGGTAAACGATCTCAAATATTCTTTAATCACTAATTACATACTTTGCTAAATCAACTTGGTGATTTTATGCATTTGTAAGAAAACTTATTAAAACGCGCGAAATGTCTTAAAAAGATTTATTATCTTTATAATTCGTTTAATATCCATCTTTAGCTTCTCGGCTTTGCTTTGAACTGCAAAATTTTTATGCGAAGATTTATAATTGTTCTCTCTATATAAATTATTTATATACAACCATATAATATATATATATATATATATCTGTGTAACAAGATATATCTTTTAATATATCTATTAATTTGAAAATTTCTCATTAATTTCAGTCAATATATTGGAATCTTATTAGATAATTTGTGAAACACATGGCAGGAAAGAAATCTTTGGATTACCGTACATCTTGTATGGATGATAATGATGAAATTGAAGGTCTTAATGAGAAACTGCTGCAACTAATATCTGCGCAAGAGGTCTCATCTCAACTTCTCAAAAGTCAATTGCACGATGGTAGACAAAAAAATAACAGTAATTCTAAAGTAGGATGTAAAACATCCACTTCTTCGTTATTCGGCCATTGTAGACACGAATGTTCTCTTTTACATCATGATAGTCTGGTTAATATGCCAACTCTGCCAATTCAACTTCCACCTATTGGTGTATTTTGGGACATTGAGAACTGTCAAGTTAGTTTGCTAATCTTTTATTTAAAAGATCTCTCATTAATATGCTATTTTGTTGCAATTGTAATATTTTGTTATATTACAGGTTCCTAAGGGCAGATCCGCCATAGCAGTTACACAATTAATTAGAGATAAATTTTTTAATCGCTACAGAGAAGCAGAATTTATCGTAGTTTGCGACGTACAGAAAGAGAATAACCAAATTATACAAGAACTGAATGACGCTCAGGTAAAAAAGCTGCTCCACATGATTTTGTTGTTTGTGTAATTAATTTGTTACTTATTTATTTTTCTTTTGCATTTACTAGGTTAATTTAATACATGTAGCTGCTACGTGTAAGAATGCTGCGGATGAAAAACTTAAACAATCCATCAGGAGGTTTGCCGATATTCATGGCAGCCCAGCAGCTATAATCTTAATATCTGGTGATATTAATTTTGCCGCTGATCTCAGTGATTTACGTCATAGGAAAAAAATTTATGTAATACTGTTACATAAAAAAAATACCTCAGAAGCATTAATATTATGTGCTAATGAACATTATGATTTCATGGAGCTCACGGAGCCACTTCCGTCCAGAACTCCAGCAAAGGTATGAATACTGGTATGTGAAGATAATAATATTGACAAAAGAATTTTTTTATTTGAAGTTGCCATAATATAAATTATGCTATACTTTACACATGTATTTAATTAATAAGTAATATTCAGAGTAGATTTAAGATGGAGATGTGTGTATATATTATATATACACGCACACATACAGTTTTGCTTATATTCAAATGTACTTTGTTTTGTGTATATAATATTTTTTATGCATCTTGGTATATATATGATTCAGATTTATTTGTATTAACATACAGTTTATATACAAGGAAAATACTAGTGATTCTAATATAGAAATATATATATATATATGTTTACTAATGCATGTCGTCATATAATAACTGATTATATATATTTATATATTTTGGTTAACATTAAAAAATATTTGAAATTATATATATGTACTAGTAATTTTGCAAAGTGTGTCAGAGCAATTAATGGTTTATATAAATTTGTAGTAACTGATCTGATTTTGTAAAAACATTAGTGAATATATATATATAATTTCAAATATTAATGTTAATCAAAACATGTAGCCAGTTATTTAATGGTTATACATCAAACATTCTGTCAAAATATCAATTGATCACTACCATCAAATTGTGTTAAAATTTACTAGTATGCATACTTTATCTCTCCCTCCTCTCTCTCTCTCTCTCTCTCTCTCTCTCTCTCTCTCTCTCTCTCTCTCTCTCTCTCTCTCTAACTCTCTCTCTCTCTCTCTAACTCTCTCACTCTCACTGTTTCTCTTTTTCTCTGTGTGTGTTTTTTCTCTTACCTTACTATAATGTTACCCATGAATGATTTTAACACTTTCAGGGTAATGAATCCTATGATCTTTTAGTTAGTAATCTTCCTGATGAAAAGGATGTTAATGTCATTAAGCGTCGTCTTAAGCAATTATCTGAAAATTGTGGTGGTCGTGTGATAGATGTCCAATCAAATACTGCCATTGTACGCTTTACATCGCACAGTTCTGCAGACAGGTACATGTCTTATTAAATTTTTGATTACTACAGAGTACACACACACACACATACATTTGTTTTTTTTTCTAACTGCTTAATTTTTACAAGTTATATTATTTTTATTTTATATATTTAGTATAAAATATCCAAGTTTGTATATCAATTATTAAAGTTTGATAAAATATATATGCAAAACTAGCTTAAATACTAGCTTAGAATGATTTTAAGTAATTATTTTTAAATAATTTTAGATAATCTGAAAGTTAAAATTATCAAAATTTATATTCTCATATTTATTTTTGTTATTTATCAATTAGCCCATTTTTATAAAAATTTATTCAAATAACCCGCCTCTAGTCATGTAAATCAGCCTTTCATATTTTCTATTACATTGAATTTGTATATACATACTTAAGCAATGGTACTATGTCCTGTCAGGACAGAAATCCACATGGAAGATTTGTATGTATATAAGAAAAAGAAAGAAAAAAAACACAATCATATGTCTCCTTTATTATGTATGGATGTAGTAGGGATGAAAGATAAATAAGGAAGGTTTGAAATAACAGGCAGTAACATAAAGAACACGGTGGAAAGTCAAAGAATATTGTATAATAAGTTGTCTTATATTATTATACCATTAGTACATACATATATTGGGGAGAATTTATTTCAAATAGTTTGTTTTTATACAGAATAATATATATGTATATGTATATATATTATTGATATTTATTGTTCTATTCAAATGTGTGTGTGTGTTATATATCACAATGTTGACTGATGGTTTTATTTCTGTTTGGGGTAAGTTACAGTATACTTTGTTATAGTTAGAAAAATTTCGTCATGTCTAATATTGAAAATTATGTATTTTGTACCCAATATATGTTTCTTGTTGAGATAAAATTTCAAATGGCAAATAATTTATATTGTTTGCTATTGAAATTAACTCGTATATAGATATTTATATATTCTTACCTGCAAGGTCATTTATAAGAAGGAATTGCTTCTATTCTGTTCAACTGATTAACTCCAATAACAATATGATTTCTCTTTTCTGTTTCTTTTTTATTTTTATTTATTTATTTTTTTTTATTTTTCGTAGAGCTCAAAAGCGTATGGAAGGAGAATATGTTCTTGGATCAAAAATACTTGTAAAATATCTTGGTAAAGAAAAAGGAAATACAATTGGCAAAAATCTAGGTATGTTTGTTGGTGAAACCTCTAAATATGACGTATATACGATACTCGATCGTTAAGTTTATTATAATTGATTACATATATATGTATATATATGCATATATTTTTTATTTTTTTTTTTTTATTTTTTTCAGGAACTATTATAACACGAAGTCGGGCAGTCAGTGACTCGGAAATTGTTACTGGCTCTAAGCAAAGCAACTCTAAGCAAATGTATGCTGCGAGTTCCTCTGTATTAGGGACAAGAACCCTTCAATTCCCAAATTATCAAACATCGTCACCCGTAGTCGGCGCTTATCCTACCTTTAGTCCCCATTGCGCACCCATCAATGCCCCATTATCAGGGTTAGTGTTCTTAATCTGTTAAATTCATCAACTAAATCTATTTATCTGATAAATTAACAGAATGTCTTTTTTTTTTTTTAATGATGGATAATCCGAGAAAGAGCTCTAGAGTCGCGAGTAGAGTTATTATCCTTGCTGATTCGGGCTATGAGCTTTGTATTTGATCTTATCTGATAAACTGTTAAACAGATTTATAAGTTGCAAGAGTATAATAAAAACACGTCTGACTTTAATATCTTTATCCTATGTTTTACAGAATAGTGCAGCAACCTCCTATACTTTTTGGGAGATCGTTTACGAACAACGATGTGACTTTTAATAGGACATATAATGAACTTGCTAGAGTGCAGTCACCATTAATTTGGCCAATTGCAGGACCTCATCAGTACAGCCATATATGGGATGAACAATATAAAGTTAGTATTTAGAATTTTTATGTAAATGAAAATTTCTAAATTTATTCATCTTTATTATCTGTGTTTTCTTCGCGTGTAATTTTATTTCTGTTTATCATTATTAGCTTGTTGTTATTTACTGTAATGTTCATTTTGCATAATGTACTACAATAATGATTTAAGGTAGAGAAGTCAAAGATATCAGGAAAACGAGCTCATGTCTCGCAGGTCCGGGACAATAGTATTCCCATTGGTGTAACTTCTCGCACTCCCGAAGGCCTTAGGCGCATCAGAGGCACACACGGTTCCTTTGCTTATGCTTCCGAATGGGTTGGAGCTCGACAATCGTATAATTCATTAGCTGTTCCGCTCAATTGTAATGGTAACAGTTTGAAATCAATTTCATTATTTCAATTACATCTTACAGTAATTAATATTATATATTGTAAAACAATAGGGCAATCTAACTCTTTTAAACGGCGCAGTCCATCTCCTCTATATGATGCATCTAAAGAAAAAAATGCATGGCAGGTACAAACAATGTTTTCTTTTTTTCCTATTGTTTAATGCAACATATTTAGAGAAACACAAAAGAAATTGTTTTCTGTTTCAGAATCAACAGCAAATTTCCACACGAAACAACAAAACACCATCTCCTTATGAAAATAACATATTACAAGGGACAGGACAACACAATCAAACTTCGCGTTCTTCACATCTGAGTGATGCAGAAAATGAAGAAGTAGAGGTATTTCTTTTTTAATTAAAAATTAAAAGTTAAAGTTTTCTTAGTTAATTTATTCATAATTTTGATGTGTTTTTCTCACTTTCTCTCTCCCTCTCCATTTTTCCCTACCTCACTTCTCTCCTATCACTAATATAATATATTATTTTTTAATCCCTTCCCTTTTTTTATTTTTAGAAGTTTTGTAATCCTATAAATAACCGCAATGGATGTAGCACTAATAATGGCACTAATACACCTATCGAATTGCAAGTGACAAATTTAGATCAAAGCATCGATATAAAGGATATGAAGCGGATTCTTTCGTCTGTATTCATGGAACATGTTTCAGTAAGTAATATATATATATATATATATAATTATATTATCTATATTATCTATATGTACACATTATGTGTTATATGCAAAAAAAATTTTTTTTGCTGATACATGTTGTCGTTATTCTATTGTATGTTGACTATTAAGTTACTTCACACTATCTCGATAGTGATTTTATCAAAATTAGTCTACAAAGTCAGCATGTCGATATGACATGCAACAGAGAATGTACATATATTTAAAAAAGTATTCGATAGTTTTAATATATATTTAACTAAAAATGTTTAAAATATTATTTATTTATGAATTCTCAATATTTCTGTTCGATAAATAAAAAATATTTAAATTATGTGCAACAATAAATAGAATTGATAATAGAATATTAAGAGAAATATAACAATTAAATATCTCACGAAAGTAAAATGCAAGTATTACTTGTGGATCGAGTATAAAATTGCAAGTTTTAATCATATACATATATATATATATATATATATATATATATATATATATATATATATATTTATTTATTTATTTATTTATTCATATATATAATTATATTATCTATATGTACACATTACGTGTTATATGCAAAAAAATTTTCTTTTTCCTTTTTTTTTTCAGAGTTGTCATATTTCTATATTTATGCAATCGGACGGTAATTTTGCCGCCAGTGTCAAAGTACCCTCGTTACCGGACGCACAATATGCAATTTCACAATTACATCGCCGTAAAATAGGCTACAAACGCATATTGATATCTTACGCTCATACTAATGGACCAAATCCCCAACTTATTCGGGCGCAAATCGTACTGCTTTTGCAAGAGGTCCCGGGACACAAACTTCCATTATTCAAATTCCGCGAAATGTATGAGAGCCGATTTATGATCTCTGTAAGCGTTTCCGAATTATATAAAATGAGAGACGTATGCGTAATTACTGAAGATTCGAGTGGCAGAATGGTTTCGCTCAATCCAGATCATAGAAACACGCCATCGCCATGCAATACAGTACAGGTATGTGATAATACTATATCGTTACACGATATTGTTTATAACGTCTACAAAATATGATGGATGTAAGCCGAGTCTGAGCTTTTTCGGTGTTGGTAGAGCTTCTTCCAGTTCCCTCACTGTCGAGAAGCTTTGATCACACTGTGAAGCGTATCATATCAAGCTGAATTTATTCTTTCATGTAATAGAAGAGATTATATGTAATATACTTTACACATAAAACACACTGAATAATACTTGTAGGATGGACAAGTCAAATTGCCGTATTGCACAATCCATATCGTAAAACCGTTGTCCGACAAAGGCTGGGCAGAGCAAGAGATGGCATCCTTACCTAATGTAAAAATCTCCTTGAAAATTCTCGAATCTCGTATGCAAGAATTGCTAGCGTCGCACAACGGCATACTACCTTTACCAAGGTATGTTTTTTTAATCATTTATTACATGAATCTTTGTGAAGTTTACGTATGAAGAATTATATCAAATAATAAATAATCAAAATTTTTAATCATCAAAAAGATAGGAATTTTACAATTCAAATTTAATTTTAGTTTACCAAACTGTTACGAGGCTGAATTCAAAGAAAAGTTGGAAATTGTAGAACATGGTGTACCTTTGGAACATTTGGTATCGTGTTTATCATCTGTTGAATTAAAACAAGATATCGGTAGCGTAAAGTATCTCGTGTGGGTAGGAAAGAAGGATCACGAAAGTAACCAGGATGGTAAATCTTCTATAAGTTTTAACTGAAAATTTAAGATGTGCTTTTATCAAAAGTCTTTTATTATGCAAAAGTCATAAGATCTTGCTTTTCTTCCAGAAAACAAGTGCGTGAGTCCATCGCTCGCAAATCAGTTGGCCCTTTTTAGTCGTGAATTGGTCGATCTTTTGAAAACCGCTCCACACTGCCAATTACCTTTTAATCGATTTATACCAGCGTACCATCATCATTTTGGACGGCAATGTAGAGTCGCCGATTATGGGTTCACTAAGCTAATTGATTTGCTAGAGGCACTTACACACACAGTCCAAGTATGTAAAATAAATAATATAAAATACCGCAAATATATAAGTGTTAACTTGAAATGATGTATACAAGTTATTTCATATATATTTTTTGTCTTAGGTAATGGGTGAAGGTAATAAGCGCGTAGTTACGCTATCGCACCGTGCTCAAGTACGTCGATTCACTTCGGATTTATTACGAGTGCTCAAGTCGAAAGCGAGCAAACAAGTAGCATTATCAGAATTTCCAAATGTTTACGGTAGAGTAATAGGTATACATAAACAACGATTTCAAACACGCACATTTATTCGTAGTCATTAATTAAAAAATAATTAACATCTCACATCAAATCTTTTTGCAGCAAAACCATGGGATATTGTGGATTATGGCGTGTGCAATATCGAAGATATTCTCGGTGAAGTGTCTGAAAACACAGTTGTCGTAACGTCTATCGAGGGCGGTGATAAAATGATCGCTATTCCCAAACGTGAGCAGACTGCGGAAGAGATGGAGCGAACAAGATTGTTCGCTAAGGAAGTGCGTAATTTACGAATTATTCAAGAAAACTCTTAAACCTAAGAATTTTTTTTTTTAATTAAATTCTTTAAATTAATTAATGTAACAAGTTGAATTTTACATGCAGGTTGTCGAATTACTGCAACATGCACCTCAATGCAGAATGTTGTTCAACAAGTTTGTACCTTCCTATCATCATCATTTTGGTCATCAGTGTCGAGTATCGGATTATGGATTTACCAAGTTGATTGAATTGTTTGAAGCAATTCCGGACATAGTAAAAATCGAGGAAGTTAATGGAGGCGAGAGACAGATATCCTTGACTGAGAAAGAAGGTCTTAAAGTTCTTGCCGAACAAATATCGAAATTGATAATGCGTGCCAAAGGTGGCCTCATGATTTCGAACATCGCGCAAACGTTTCTACATCAATTTGGCTACGCTTTACGTCCCGAATTATTCGGCTGCAATTCCATGTTACATCTTATGAAAAAGCTTGGAGATACCATTCAGGTAACGTAATATCATGTTGATTCAGCCATGATATCGATAGCGCGTTTTAATTTATTTTTATTAACTATATCTGGATGGATTTACTTCTCTCATTGCAGATCATAGATTTGGCCACAGGACCTGCTATTATCACTATGGACAAATCACACTTGCAACAAGCAACTCTTCAATGCCGACGCATACTCATGGATCAACCTCAACATAGAATGCCCGTCAAGGAATTTGTTCAACAATACTCTCACTATTACTTGAAACAATGTTATCTAGACGAGTTTAGAAAAGATTTGGCAAATGTTGTTCGGGTACGTATAATATATGGATCTAAGCTTGATTCACCTGGAGCTTTTGCTCTCCAAGTTTCCGCAAAAGGATAAAATAATTCAGTCACACTGCCATTTATTACGCCTCGATTAAAAAATTGGACCGTGATCCCCCTGAGTATGTATTTGTATTACGTTCTAAAAATATATCTTATATAGTTTACAGTGGTAAATGGCGAACAATACATCGAACTGACACCGTTACATCGCTTCGCCTGTGATCTTTATCGCATAATGATGAATTGTGGTGGTACGTTAAACTTGTCGCAGTTTGATGTATCATACTCGACTATCATAGGTTCATCTTGTAAACCTGCACAGTATGGTTTTCCAACAGTAACTGCACTTTTACAAGCATTACCTTGCACCATAACGATCAAGGAAACACGAAAGAAAGAAGCGATTATTTATTTAAATAAAAAATTGACTGGTAATAATAATTGAAAAATTGAATATTTCTCTAATACATTTTTATATTGATATCATGCTAATTTGAATGTTTATTCTTTGCTAAGCTGCGGCCGGTATACCTTTGCCAACGATATATAAGCCGATGTCATCCTATCACGATACGGATTCTAGCAACGATTCCTTCGAAAGTGATTCTTCCTACAACGTAAATATCTCGAATGCTATGGGCGTGGATAATCACGAGAAATGGATAGATCAGTTGACAAGTATTAATTCTTGGAAAGTGAAAGAGGATAAAGCTTTGTGGTCGCAGAACCGTATTAAGCATTGGAAGAACTTGACGAGTTCGGAAGAACGCTCGATTAATTGGCCGGAAAGTGCCGGCGAGAGCTTCCTGAAGAGTTTAATACGTACACCGATAATGCAACATGATTTTCCTCCACCGCCACCTAAGCCGGATTCCCCGCCCGAGGTATTATTCTAATAGGCATATTAATATTCATGTTTTTTCTATCTGCGATATTAATAACTGCATCTTCTTTCACAGGATGCCGCGTGTAAGGAAGAACATTGGAAATCATCACTATGGATGTCTCCAACGAAATTTACATATCCCCAAGACGAACATTCCACGAACGTACAGGTAAATTTTTTTTTTTTATTATCTTTAATATTTCTGAAATATATATATTTTTGAGAAATTGCACTTATTTCATTTACATTAGCATTCATTAGTTTATATCATTTTAATTATTCCTTCAGGTTCCTCCGTTAACTTTACCAAGTTGGAACCAATTACTGTCGGGTGATGGTACGTCGGACTTGCTATCGCCAACGAAAAATCTATTACCCGCTGCTGCGAATCCTTTGTATCCGCCTACTTCTCCTTACTATTCCAAGTCTGTTGTTGCTCCACATCCGTCTGAACTGCCGCTTCCTTCTTTATCCTTAACACCCAAGAAGAAGATATCGGTAGATAATCAGAAAAAGACTACCGCGAGAACGCATCTCAATCTTGCAAGCTCCGAAAGCGAAGATAATACTATTGATGATAATGAGAGCAACGACAGCCACAGTACTTCTGGTAAGCTTCGTGAGTAGCTGCATTAAAAAGAAGAAAAGAAATTTTTTTTTACAACTAATGTTCTACAACATGATTTATTGTTGCTATATATATATGTGCGTGTGTGTGCGTGTATGTGCGTGCTCACTCACATTGTAAAATATCAGAAAACTTAATTACAGTAATTAGGAGCAAGAGACGCTTGGCAGCCCAGTTTAACCAACCAATCGAGCCATGAAGAGAGATCAGAGATATACAGAAAGAGAAGTTAAATAGTGATAAGCTCAGGATCAAAACCGATTGAGTTTGATAAATTTTATGCTTAAAAATAGTAAGAAACTGCAGACTTCAACATTACGGTCTTTTGGTTGCCATTCAAAATGGAGTAAATTATACCTATACAACTATTTTATGGATGATGGTAGGTATATACCGCACACTTTATTTATACTTGAAATTTACAACACATTTGTATATAGAGTAAATGTGTATGCAATAGAGAGAATACTGCTTATAACACTTAAATTATTTTCAAAATGTATGAAAATATACATCGAGTAGATATGTGATTGCTATAATCGGGATTCTAATATCAAATGTGTGAATGATTGAATTTATACCGAATGACATGCGCTGATGGGTAGGAAACATGTAGCATTTTTTCGTACTGTGATATAGGATATAAAAAAAAGACGATAGTAGTACTATACATTAAAAGAAGGAAGATTTGGATGGCAATAATTAATCTTTCGGCAAATCACATCCAAGAAGCGTGACGCAGTATATTTAAAATCGAGATTTATTACGATTTAAATCTTTTTATATTGTGTCTCTAATACATATTTTTTATTTGTATATTATAGATATATTATATTTTAATCTTATTTAAAATGTTTTTGTATCGCGTATGCGCGAATTTACAATCAATTTTTACTTGATTGTTTCGACCAGTTAATAACGCACACATATCATGGAATAATTTATATCTATTTTTAGTTTTACGTTTGTTAAAAACCGTGCAAGGAAAGATTAGATTAGATTTCAATAGTCATCGAGTATTAATTAATTGTCTCTTGTAAATAAATTATTGTTAAATCGCTTCTTTCGATTTGCCTACATTCACATTGTCAACAGCAATGCGAATTGCATTCATATAACATACTATATGTCTAAAAAAAGATACGTATAATTGTTGCCAACTAAAAACTAACAATAAGTGATAAAAATTCTCTTGTCCGCCATACATTTTTATTTGTACAGTTGTTCATCTTAATCACCTTATAAATTTTTCATTCGCTCCATACATTTTTACAGCTCAATGTATAATTTTACAAATATGTTATTAAATGAATGAAACAATGTTATGAATATATAGCAATGATGTAAAATTGGAGTATGATACGATGTATGAACTGTTTTCACGCGATGTCACGATATATTAGAAAAGGAAAAGTAATTTTATCGATAAAAAAAAAATCTTTGATGTTTAGAAATTAGTACTATTGTTTGATATAGCATAAATCGAAGAATATGTAGCGCAATACAACACGTGAGGTGAAATTTTAACAAAGATTGTCGAGACAAACATCATCGTCCGAGTAATATTAAGTGGCGATAAATTACATAATTTTATTAAAACAGAGACGAAGCAAAAGTAGAAATTGCACCAAAAATATATCAGCTCCCGTGTTGCGCAATTCTTGTTTTTTTTTCACTCAAAGAGGATTTAATGAGTACATTGTGACAGAATTTTTGTACAATATTTCCTTAATGTATTAAATGAGTAATGTAAACCACATCGGAATGAGAATGTCGCGCTATTTGAATCGTTGAAGCGAATGAATATACTGATCTCACTTTGAATCTTGTATTTTGTGCTCGTAAATGCGCGCTGTAAATGCGCGCTGTAAATGCGTTATGGATGTGTAGTAATTTGCAGTGTGAGAGTTATTGTACTGTAATATTATTACCACAATGGATTTTAAGGTTCATGCGATACTATTTATCAATTTATCGTCAATTTATTCTAAATTCTATTATATTATTTTATTTTTTTTTTTTTTTTTTTTTTTAACTGAAGAATTTGAAAAAGAACGCATAATGCTTGCGCTATCTCCATTGAGTTATTATTCGAAAACTCGGTCGATACGTTAAATGACATTTGAGACATCGAGTGTTATTTAATTATAAAGATCATAGTATTTATGTGACTTTCTTTTAAATATTTTTGTTTAATTTATTCTCACTCCAAGAAATAGTTTTGTTATATGTTATATATATTTATGTGCCTAAAATAATGAATTCTTGTATTTTATATTTATATGAAAGATTTTGTGCGTACATGTGTGTTTTGTAGAGAAACTTTTAATTCGTTTAAAGAGAAATATTTTACACTGTGTAATGTGCGTCATTGCATAAGATATTTCAACGCAAATAATTATTTTATGCACTAAATATTTTATCATACAGGTTTTACACAAGTATTCAATTTACTTTGGCATTCTAAATAATGGATGAGTAATCTGGTTAAGAAAATGTCGAGATAGAGAAATTGTAAATGAGATTAATGTGAATAAGATGATTTTAACTCGATAACAAACAAGGGAATGTAATAAATCATCGATTGAATCGCGTCTAAATGAATATTACGTAAATTAATTTGATATACACATGTACAATAATTATAATCTTTTTATATATTGTACAATGAAAGAATAAAAAGAGATTAATTCATTCAATATTTGAGATATTTGTTATATCGCGATATATTATTCTTGTTCTATTTATAGTGTAAGATTCTAATCGATTATTATAGATGTAAAGAAGAAATGTGAATGAAAATTTTGATAAATTATTTTTATTATCCCGCTTCTCTTAATTCACAATATAATATAATTATATATATATATATATATCTGTACATTAATGCAAACCTGCAATCTCACAGACCCATAATATGCGAATGCGTTTGCCATTAAATCATCGTCTACAACGTCAGTGTAAATTGCTATGCCTTAGTCTCTTGATCTCTCATGCCGCTTCCTACAGGGCCGTGACGGCGTTCCCAGATCATACGATGTTTCTGCTTCATATATGCATTTTTAACATTCAAACCTACACCCATATCGCCATCTGCAAATTTGTGACAAAATATTTGACTTAAAGAATATCGAGATATATTTTTTATTACAACTATTTTCCTCTTGGTATTGTAACTCAATTTATTTAATATAATACTCACATTTTGTAAACCATGCAGCAGCTCCATCAAAGTAAGCTTTCTTTAAATCATCGCACAAATAATCATCATCACCGTGATAAAAAGCACAATGTTCAAAACGACTTCTCAATATGAATAAAATTTCATCTTCTACCGATCTGTTATTAAAAGTTAATCAATATTTAATATACTTTAAGCAAATTATTTCTTGTAATTTTAATGTTATCAATTGTAATTGTAATAATTATCAATATTGAACTTTCTTTCCCTTTATTTTCGAATATCTCATAAAACTTACTTGTCGCGCATAAATTGACAATTTGCCTCGGTATAACAGACTATGTCGTCATTGTAACATTCGTCGATCGTTGGTACTCGACGGTATTGTTGATGATACCATGGATATTTCTTTTGATTTGGCGTTACAAATTTTTCTGCAATTAAAAAAAAAAAAAAAAAAAAAAAAAAGACAAATTATTAATAACTATATATATTTAAAGAAAAAAAGAGAGAGAGAGAGAGGGAAGGAGGAAGGGGAAAAAGAAAGAGAAGAGCAATACATAACCCAACAAATGATTAGATAATACCTCGAATATAAGTGACGGGAGTATCTATTATGTAATGTACGGCATTCGCAATCTTGTATATCGGATTATTTTTCTCTGCCATTGTTGTGCAAAGTAAATCAGACAGAATCAAGCGTTAAAGAAAATTCTTTTCAGTCGCTTTCTGTGTATGCAATTCTACACGACTTGCATGACACATGAACCAACAAATAGCTAGATGGGAATATAAAGAAAGGTTTTGTGTCACACAAGATGAAATACACCTAAGCTAACCTGATTTTTAAAGGAAGCTTTCCATTTAGCGACACAAATGTCATTCTATCTTTGTTGTCCATGGTTGAAAACTGAACAGAATGACACTTGCATTGATTTGTATCGCTAAATAGAAAGTCGTCCCAAAGTCATACGAAAAATTTTTGTATACATCAATCAGAGATGCTGCGCGATCTCTGATTGATGTATATTTTTTTAAATTTAGATTTAAAAGAGTCAAAATATGAATAGGTCTATTCTTTATTAGTAAATTGATTGCACTATGCACTAGTTCAGAAAGTATATTTTTTCTTCTATATTGAAAGAAGAAAGATTCTCTGAACTATTGCAGCCTAATGATCTATTTATCTATTATACAGCAACAAATTTCTCAATTTATCCCCTCAATTATTTAGAAGAATCGGATAGGGTTGGATCAGACAGAATAAACGAGACAAACATTTTTCACTTCGATCGATTTATCATTCTTTTTTCAGAAAACAAATTATAACATCAAGCTAAAATTATAAATTAAAGAGAATTATTATTAATTCAGTTTAAATGTTTTGTAAAATTTTTTAATTGAAAATCTTTAAACGAGTTTCTATGTACATACACACGAGGAAATATATTATACATATATGAGGAAATAAATAAGACACTTATATACAATTTTCAGAAATTTGTTTATAGATGCACAATACACAGCGGACAAGCGTACAATGTACGATTTTACTGTGCAGCCGCGGTACTTGGCGCTGAACTAGTGGTTTGCGCTTGATCCTCGCGTAACCGGTCCTTTTTGAGTTGTCCCATAAAGGAAGCCTTGTCAGCGGCAGTCTGGAAGCGACCATGTCCAAACTTGGAGCTGGTGTCGATAAACTTGAGGTTGATCTTTTCCAATGCGGATCTCTTTGTATGTACCAACAAGGACTGCAAAATATGTTTCAACGTTAAATTTTGTTCTTTTTACAGATGAATATTCATAATATTTAGATATTTAATCAGTCCTATCATTTATAACTATCATCGTGATCAGAATAATACTATAGGCTCTGTAGAAAATCATCATGGAAGTGCGAAACAATATATCATTATTAATCAATATTTGTCCTTACCTTCCTTAGAGTAATTACACGTTTCTTCGGACCCATACAGCATCCTTTGATCATAACGAAATCATTGTTCACTTCACCATAGTGCGGAAAGCCACCCATGGGCGTAATGGTCTTCTCAGTAAGATCGTATTCCGTGGAAGCATTATTTTTCACGATCTAAAAATAGCAAGATAAACATGATGATAATGTGTTGAATTAAATTTATAATAATATATAATAAATAAATTTATTTTTGTGACTTATTTTGGAGACCTAAAGCACAGATGGTACTCGTGCATTAGGTACTATGACTAATAAGTAACTTTTATATCGCCTCTTCAAAATTTAAGAATCAATCTTTTGACAAAGTTTCAAAGATCGACCCTAGGGTAAGAGGCATAAATTAGTTCTGAAATTTAATTACCTTGCCATCCTTGGTGTGGATGCCTTGTCCGATTCTATAAATCTTCTTATTCATCTCAGTACGATGATGATACCCTTTCTGACCAGCGCGCGCAACAGTAAAAGACACGCGACTTGGATGCCACGCACCGATACAAGCGACCTTTCTTAGACCCTTGTGAGTCTTGCGTGGTAATTTCTTAGTGTGCCACCTGGATGTAACACCTATGAAAAGCACAAAAAATGTCAATTGTTTAAAGATTACGTAAGCCCTTGTGTTCACACGGAGACAAAAATTTGATTTACAGTTAGTTTTGTTTGGTCAAGGACCTCAGTAGGAAGGCAGCATGGTTATATCCTCAAGATGATCAGATAAATGCACGTCATGCTTTTCATCATATAGTCCTAAGTAGATTTTTTTATTTTTTTTTATTTTTAACATGCTTCTCATGTCGAGGGGAAGGGGGGAATCGCACAAAAAGGAAACTGCAAACACGCGGTTTTAAGGGGCACGCAGTTTAGGGGGCGAGCAGCATACAAACATACAAATATATAAATATATACAAATACATACCCTTGTAACCCTTTCCCTTTGTAACTCCAATCACGTCGATCATCTCATCAGAGGTAAACACGTTACTAATGGACACGGGTTTTTCCAGATGTTCGCGCGCCCATTGCACCTTGTCTTCGATAGTTCCACCATTCAACTGGATTTCCATGATGTGAGCTTTCTTTTGACGTTGCCTCAACAGCTTCATCTAATGGTACAACAGGGGAATAAAATTGATTTGTCTCACAATTATATATCCGCATGATATCAGATACTTAAATATTCAAGTTACATTATTGCATTACCTGAGTATGAGCGATAATGCGAACAACGCTGCAATACTTTTTGATTTTCTTCAGATCAGCTTCAATAGACTTGCGGCCGAGGTCGTCTTGCCATTTCTTTGAAGCTTTTGTAAATGCCTTCTTCTTACTCTTGTACCTGTCGACAAATCAATTGCAAAACCCATTTGCATATGTAGCCGCACATGGTGCCACCTATACACCTGTAACGTGCCAATCTCATCGTAATGAGCGGAGACTGGGCACATTTTTTGGTTCAACCATATTAAAATTTAGATTTAAAATGGCTAAATCCAAATGCTTACTCTCATCGTACGAGCGGAGAGCTGATGTAGTACTTTTAGTATCATGTTATATAATGTGTAATAATATACTTGTAATTTTTTTAATGAAAGAACTGTACTAGGCATGGTTTGTCTCGATGGTCGTTGCCCAATGAGCTCCAAAGAGAATATGGAATATACCTCGCTTTCATGCATTCTGCGCAAGCAAAGCACAGCATTGCTCTTTGACGTGGCAGTTTGAGAACATACTGCATTAAAGGCAACTCTCACACTGCAATCCGAACGAATCGATGCATTTATGCGTCGATCAACATTCAGATTAACACGTCATAATTTCGTAATTTTAATATCAATATATAAATATGTATTATGGTATCGACTTGTACTCGATCATTTTTAATTTGTAAAACACAAATGATCCCTACTAACCAGTTTTTGTAGAAACGTCTGCGACAATCCTCCGACAAATGTTCCGCCCAAACAGTAGCGAGTGCTCGAAGTCCATGCGGTGTTTCAATGTACCCGACAAGACCAACCACAATCATCGGTGGCGTTTCGAGGATAGTGACCGCCTCTACAATCTCCTTCTTATTCACCTCTGAAATTAAACAATTGATTTTTATAACAAATGAGTAATTTGTACAAAAAAAAAAAAAAAAAGTTTTTTTTCTTTATAAATGGACTGTGCTAGGTATGGTTTGACTCAATGGTCACTGTCCAATGGACTCCAAAGAATTTATGGAATATACCTTGCTTTCGTGCATTCTGCGTAAACAGTGCACAATATTATTTTTTGACATGGCAATATTGAAAATATACCGCATTAAAAACAGCTCTCGCATTGCAATCCAAGCGAATCGATGCATTTCTGCATCGATCAACACCCAGATTAACATGTCGTATACTACAGTATGTAAATTACATATGTATATAAATGCAAAGAATTCACAATACTTGAAAAGCTAGTTAACAAATCTTAGGATTCTTTAATATTTTGCTCAAGTTGTATATATTAAAAAAATTAATTAACTTTCTGCAATAATCACTCACTTGATCCAGGACGATCGGCTTCCCTAACAACGTGGGTCATACCGGCTTTGTAGCCGACGAAAGCCGTTAAGTGAACAGGCTTGCTGGGATCGTCTTTCGGGAAAGCTTTAACTTTGCCGCGATGTCTTTGAGATCTCTTTTTTGGGTAGAACCCCATCGACCCATGTCGAGGGGCGCTGAATTTTCTGTGCGACTGTAACACAAGATGGAGAAATGTGAGACACGTGGTATAAACGTAACGAGATTTTTCTCCTAACAAGAGGTAAATCAGACCGCCCTAGAGTAATTTCATCATGGTTATTCAGTAGAAAACCATAAACTTTTTAATCTAAATCATCATTAAAATAATCTAAATCGTTGCAGAGCGTCGTACGAGAAGTACGCCATGTGTTACGCGTACGCAAAAAAAATTGCCAACACGTTACATCCCTTCGTTATGAAAGACGTTCTTAAATCTTGATATTAATTAAAACACTACTGTAATATTTATCTTATAGTTCAAAGAATATATTTAAGAATACGATTATACATTATAATACTATAGATGCTAAGATAATGTTGCAGATCTTAATGGATTTTCACGCACACGTTCAACTTACCATGATAACGTTGATGAAGCAATAGAGAAAATGGAGGAGACGGACGAAGGCATCGGCTTTTATACCTAGCTACCCTCTTGATGTAAACTTTGGAAACTTAAATTTCCTATAATGAAGTTTCCGTTTTCTTTCTAGGGATTTTTACTTTCCTCGTAGCATTTGAATTGTGTTTAAAATCCATTTGAGGAATGGCGTTTGATTGACCAATCAGGTATTGTTAGATTTACACTGCGCCCGACGATACGACATGCGGTAACCAATAACAGAGCTTGTTCTTTTTAGGAATGTAGTTAGATCACTGAGCTCTAATGGCTGCGTTCAGCAGAGAAAGCAAATCAGTGAGCGCTTAGTGATTCTTTATTGTGATTGGTTTCTGCACTTAAATCCATCGAAGGTCTAAATGCAAGAACCAATCACAATAAAGAATCACTAAGCGCTCACTGATTTGCTTTCTCTGCTGAACGCAGCCAATAACATACTGATACAATAAATACAATAGAGACACAAATAACAGTGGTTGGATTCTGTCTCTTTTTAGCTAAGATATTATAATAATTCTAACCAATCAGTGAATCGCTGAGACAAAGAAAACTAGCCCACCATTATATATCTGTCCTTTTCGGCTGATGGGACACCACCAACTCTTTGAAGGCTCGCTCCGTTATGTTATAGAACCACGTGGTTGTAATAAATGTTTATAACCTAATATATGTACATGTAAATGCAAATGATTATTTTGAAAAAATAAAACCAAATTACTTTTGAATACATTAAAAGCTATTGATTTTATAAATATGTTTTTACAAAAACATTCTGTTTGTTTTATTTATCCGTGTCATAATACTAGTTACAAACTTATTAAAAACTTTATTATTACAAGAATTAATTTTTTATTTAAAAAAAAGAGACAAAGCAATGATATATGTAAAACAAGCAGCAAATTGTAGCAGTAGAAATATTGCAATGAAAGTGTCTGTAACTAATACGAAGCAAAAATAAAATACTTATTTATATAATTTATGGTTTTATTTTCTCTCATTCTTACAAAAAATTGGGTTATAATACATTCGTACAATTGAAATGGCCGCGCAACGTGGAGTCAAAATGGCGGCTATTTTTCCCCTAATCGCGGTACTTAATAATCTAGTGACTTTATTGAATTATACTCTCGCTCGCGTTTCTCTCATATTATAGAACCCTATGATCAATTCTGATTGGTTAATCAACGTTTCGAAATATTTCGTAATAACGTGTGTAACGTCAAGCGGTGAAGCGTCAAGTGGAGTAGCACTTTTTTAAAGAGAACGCGCAATCTATGCTATATACGTATTGACGCAGTGTCTATGCCAGTTAGCCAGTTTATACTGGCTCTACATACATATTTCTGATTATACATTATACGTTTATATTCTCGGCGCGTTTTCAGATTAATCTCGGAACTTGATCTTGGATCTCGACGTGGCGAATGGTGGCGAACACCATTTGCCATCTTGCTCTCGCTTGCCTCTTTTTAACCTGCTTGCCATCTGCCATTTTGCGCGATCTTTGAGCTTTGAGCCCGTCAGTGCCCGAGCATTTGACGCTGGTGCCCGCGATCATATGTGAATTCGTTGTTGGCTCGATTGATCGCGATCAACGTGTGTGGCTTGTTGGACGAGACCGCGGCTCCGGCTCCGGTTCCGGTCCCGACCCCCGACCCCCGACCCCCGACCCCAACCTGCCTCAACCTGCTCGAATGCGCCTGGTCGAAATACGGAATACGGAATAAACCACTTCCGTTTAGGAATTTTTTCTTCGCTACTACCGCGCCTCCAATTTTTCTACGCGTCTGTTACAGAGAACTGACAACTTGCTCGTCGCCAGCTAGTGTGACTCATAATAATACGGTAATAACGCTTGCCTTACATCTTACATTTCATTCGCGAGTGCTTGCTCGAGATTTATCCGCTCCGAGATATTAAATGCGCACGTTTGTCTTTCCATGTGTCTTTACTTTTTCATTTTTTTCACTCGAAAATAAACATTTATTCGCATAAAGAGTAATCTAAGCGATCCTTTCACCATGTAAAGAATAACGTTAGAGATACATTGTCTAAATGTTGCACCCTTTTCCATATCTTTATACTGTGTTATCTTGGTTACAAAATTTGCTCACATTCTCGCTTCTTTGCAGAATGTCAGCGTAGGCGATTATATTTGTATCGTGTTTTCGGACAGTCAACAATCAGAAGACAGCAGAGATTACATACAAGTGTTGTGATCATCCTCAAGAATAACGATGGATATAGATTTGCCGGAATTCCCGTCAAAGGATGACGAGATTCAGTATTGGATGGATCTAGCTCATCAAATGCATCAAAGGTAGTATATGTATATTATATGTCAAGCCTCATTGATGTAATATAATGATATAATGGTTATTGGAATATGAATCATAATATGAATGTATGTATATGTGTATATATATATATTTTTTTTTTTTTTTAATTATCTTGGATAACCGTTGCAAATGAAAAGTGATAGAATGTCTTAATATATATTACACAATTGTGAAACTGTTATTATATATATATATAGTTAAATATTGTAATTTTGTATTTTATTGCATAAATTAACATTGCATCAATCTAGTCTAAATTTACTAAGAAACTATTGCAATTCATTTAATGACTAGACAAGTCAGTATAATATTTACAATATTTATTTATATAAATATATAATATATACACACATATATACACACACAAGTTTCAATTAATCATTATAGTACATTATCCTTTCATTATATGACATACATTAAACGTTTGTATTCTTTGTGTGTGTGTATATATATATATATATATATATATATATATATATATCAGCATACATTATAGACTTTTGATAGCAAAAGTGATAAAAACAACACTTATTACATTGTCACAGAAAGTATGATGTTGAACGTGAGCTGGAAGAATTTCAAGAAAATTCACAAATGTTGGAGAAAGAACTGGAAACGTCTTTGGAACAAGCAGAAAAAACGAATAGGGAATTGAGACAGAGAAATGCAAGACTCGCCACAGAAGTTGAACAGTTGAGAATGCGATTAGATCAGCAGTCTGCAGATTGCAGCATGTTCCAAGGGAAAGCGCAAGATTTACAGCAACAGCACGAGCATCTTCTGAAGTATATTAGAGAGCTTGAACAAAAAAATGACGACTTGGAAAGAGCACACAGGTATCTCATATTTTTTCACTGTGCGAATAATAAGCTAGAAAGCTGATGGAATTAATAATAAACCGTTAGATATATATATATATATATATATGTATATAATAAAACGATGATACATCTTTCATCAGGATAAATAGGGTCACGGAAGAGGAAATAGAAGCTAAGTTTAATTTAGCTATAGAAAAGAATGCCTTACTCGAATCGGAACTCGATGAAAAAGAAAGTCTAAAAGTTATAGTGCAAAGACTGATGGACGAAGTTAGAGGTTAATAAGATTCTTTTTCTTTATTTAATACATTATTTTGCGATGCAAAGTGGCTAATATTTCACATTATTTCAGATTTGAAGCAAGAGATACAAGTACACGAAAGGCATCACGCTGATAATAATAAAACTGCTGAGAGAGTTCGTAACATTGTCGACAGTAATAAGCTACAAGCTGAATTGGAATCAAATTCACCCGCTAGCCAGATAGTTTCGCAAACCATACCTTCCAATAACACAACGCCCTCGCCGATAAAACGTAGGTTATATAATGCTTTTATTAAAGCATTTCCATTTTGCATCACAAAAACGGTTATCGACATTGGTGAAAACTGCAATCAATCGTGTAAATTAAAAAGTGAAAAATTTTACATGGCTTAAAAGATGGAAACATTGATATAAAATGTATTGCATAAAATGAGAATGATTTAGAATAGTTTACTGATTCTGCAATTTTCTGATTTACTTTACTATTTTTTAAAATTGTTCAATAATATTCTTTAAATGTTTGATGATTTTTTCTCTCCCGCGTGCGCGCGTTTTTCCTCGCTTCCTTTCCTTTTATTTCTCTTATTAAAGATGAATCTATGTGCAGTATTATCACTAATGTAATACTAAATAAATATTTTTAGCAATATTTTTTTCTTTATTTCAACTTTTGCAATATATATATCTTTTGTAATATAAACGTTATAATATTTACATCTAACAATATAAACTCATCATACTTATAATTTTATTTGATCATATAAATAATATTAATGTATATATATATATATATATATATATATAAAGAGAGAGAAAGAGAGAATTAATCTTTTTTCTTGTTATTCATTAGTTGGACATGGCATGGTAGGGGGTGTTATTGGAAACAACAACAATAATAATAGTCAACCATTGCCACCTTGTACCAGAATATTGGCAATGAATATGATTGGTGACCTCATGCGAAAAGTTGGGGTAAGCTTATACAATAATTGATAATAATTTCTTTATTGCACTAGTAAGTTTTTTAAGCTTGAAGCATGGCTTGTATATTTTACTTTACCTTTATGCATAGTATAAACTATGCCATTTGTAAAATTATACGCGTAAGCTATATATTATATTAAGCAATCATTGACATAGATTATTTCGTTAATTTTATGAGTCAAACATTATACTTATTTGCTTAGAGATACTATGTCACGGATAAATCGATATAATATAATTAGCAATAGAATATATATAGCTATATATAATGAAAGGCTGTAAATATTTCCTGTACACGTTGTAAGAGCAAGTCATTTGATTTGCGCTTGGAGTTAGTCTTGGTAGTTAGTGTGACGTAGTCGGTGTTTTGTGGTAGCTTGACAGATGGGTCTGCATGGATTGTAGGAGAATAAAATGCACTTGTCCGAGCGGACAGATATCAAATACCACCTCATCTACTGTCTTATCAGCGGCCCAAACTCACGTGTCTACTCAATGCATAAGGCAACAACCTAGATCAACCGCGTACAGATCTTCAACGTGATTTCTCGTCGTTAGATTATTTTGCGTCTCCTTAAAGAGCAGGTCTCGATTTGATTTTTGTTATTGCAGTGCTTGTAATCATTCATTGCACGCCAAACCTAATTTATTTTACCTATATTATCCACAAAAAAATATTTACTTTTATAATCCCGTGCTTTATTATTAAAACAACAAATTTAATATCCTTACTCTAACATTCTTGTCAATTTAATTTTCTTGTGTCAATCATAGCTATAATCTAATATGATCAGAATTAATATTAAATGGCATGTGTTTTTAATCATTAATTATTTTTCTCTTCAGGCGTTGGAAAACAAGCTAAACACAAGCAGAAACGCGTTTCGAGAAGATCAAGTTCGTGATCTCTACAGGTAACACAGCAATTACGTTTTAATCACATTAAATTGTATCGTGTATTCCTGTTTTATCGTGCAATCTGTACTCACTAGTAGATATTATGTATCTATTTTGATATACATACTCTTATCTTGACAAATTAACAAATTAATCGCCCATACTTTTTGATAAGTTTTCATAATTCTGAACGAAATTGCACAAAAAAATATGATACATGATATTCTCATCGATTCACAATTGTACTTATGTTATATGTTGGTTGTGTTTCCATTGATCAGCGCCAAAAGACATTCATAATTTATATATTTATTATCTATCTAAGGCTTTTTTTGCAATATTAAGTTTAATAGAAATAGATACGGCTGGCTCTCTTATTTGATAGATATCTGCCTTGTAACAAAGAGATTTCTCTTTTATATTCTCTTTTATTTTAATATCATTTATACGTTGAAAAAATTCATCTTAATATTATGTCATACTCTTGTTTCAATTTATTCAGTCAAGATTTCTTAATACGATAATTGTAAGGCCTTCTTATTTGATAGAGAGTATACACAACATTGTTCTTATACTTTTTAGACTATTGTTAAATAATTTATATATGACAATGAAGTAACTAGTATTTTTATTTTTTCCTTAAAAAATAATGTTTCCTAAGCATGTGCCATGTTTAAATATGTTTCAAAATAAATGTTTAATTACTTTTATTGGACTATATTGTACATATACATTTTTATTTTGTTGCAATTTCTTGAAAATTTGCTTTTAAAAGAATAATAAAATAATATTTATTTTGCAAGATAAATATATATAATAATTTTTTTATATTAGTGTCGCATATGCATGTGCAAAATCTTTTTAATATAAAATGCAATGGATACATTTTAAAATGCAATAATACTTTTTTTGTCTCGTAAGTCGCATGTATTTGTACAAGTTCAAATACAAAGTAGATTTATTATTAAAAATGTACATAATGCATGTAAATGTAATTGCTTTGAATTAATGATCTATTAATAATGACTAATTAAAGACATGTAGTTTAATTCCTTGAACAAAATTTAATATTTTTCCATTGGAGTAATAGGTATAATTGCAATATTTTAAGATATTTATTACGCTGGTTATAACTTATAAATATTACATACGTTTCTTACATATTATATTAAAAATTTCTTGCAAAAAATTAATTCTAAGTATTAATATTACAGAAAGACACATTTTTATAATTTTATATAATTTTATGCGCCTCGTGTATAGTGAAAAAAATTCATTTACAAGTAACAAAATATTTTTAATTTATGAAAAGTGTGATAATAAATTACATACTCTCATGTTTAATAGTACGCGCGTGCACATCTGTATATGTGTGTGTGTGTGTGTGCGTGTGTGTGTGTGTGTGTGTGTGTGTGTATTCATAACAAGCGGTACAGAAATATGCAATTATATTTAAAAAATTATGTAGTATTTAAACAATTTTAAACAGTATTATTTATTGTGTGTATATATACATTGTATAGATATAACATTTTTTAAAATGATTTATTGCCACATTAAGTCACAGTTTATGTCGACAAAATTACTCATGGTTCAATCTTTATAAACAAAAAAAAGAAATATGTTAAAGTGATGTAAAAGATATCACACACATATGTGACCAATAATATATGGAACAGTACATTTACGAGTCCTTTAGGAATGTCCATTTTTACTTATATCCTATATAGTATGGTAAAAATATCATAGCATTATTAATATGGCATTTTTTAAAAACGTGTATGTAATTTATGCACAAAATTCCAATCACTGCACGCATATTTTTTACTCTAAATAGATCATACTTGTCTAGGATTGCATACACTCACACACACACATAAACACACATGTATATTTTAGGTAAAACATAAGCTATAACAAGAGATTATTGCATTTGTCCAATTAGAGCTAGACGCCAAGTCAGAAGCCCAGCCTCAGGAAACAACAACCACATTCGATTGTAAGCGCAGGATAATGTCGCAACGCAATCATATATCCGCAAATCATCACATTGCACAAAATCCCGACATGTAACAAAATTTCTTTAATAACTTGAAGTTTTATTCCATAAGTTATTCTGAAAATTCAATTAGTCTCGCAAAATTAGAAAGTACCTTATGATGCCAGGAGTATAAAGTCATTTCTCACACAGAGGCATAAACTAAAATTTTTCTTACGATATTTTGCTTATTAAAAAACATCGTGTAGAATAATCATAAATTGGCAAGTTGATGTTACTATACACTTTTCCAGTTATATATAAATGTCGCTAACGGAATACCATTATAATTCCTACTCTTTATATCATTCGCACTATAACTTGTCAAGTATTTTTGTTTGCGTTTTTGTTACAGGAAATGATTAATTTTATTATAAAAACTTACATGCGTAATGCATGTCGCTATGATAACAAAATATCGGTAACCCGCAATGTGACTTGAATTGACTTTTCTATCATGTTAATTCTTTCAAGCCTATTATAAACTATATTAATCGTATTAATATATATATATATATTAATACGATTGTCGCAATATATAACTATGTGGTATGTAGTAAATGATAATTAATTTTCATGTAAATAATAAAAATATAATACAAAGTATATATATATATATTTAGAATATATCGTTATTTATTATTTATATATTTGTACAAAAAGAGATGTATTTTTTTCTGTTTTTCTCTACATTACTTAATTGTCTTGAGACAATTTGTGATTTCTTGCTTCGACGCGACAAAATATGGGAAAAAAAAAAAAAAAAAAAAATGAAAATTTGTGAATCTACACATGCGATTAAAGAGCTTGAGCCGATAATATGTTAAATTAGATAAAAATCTTAATTTTTAATATAATTTTATGAAATCTGGATGACCTTGGTAAAAAGTTAAATCTTACATTATCTTTTCCTTATCGTTTTAAAGAACAACCGTAAATATTGCAAAATATAATAATGGCTTATCAGTGTTATTTTTATAGCACTTTTTCAATCATTTATAATACATTCTTTTGCTTATTCATCAAATTTGTAATGTGCGATTTGACATATTATTCCCTCGAGCACTTTGGGTATATTAAATATAAATATAAAAATACAAAATGAAATAATAATATTATATTTATTAGAAAAAAATATTTGTGACGCTTGTAGGTAATTACATAATTAATACATAATTTATAAAATATTTTTTAATATGTAGGTATAATTCATAACTGTAACATTGTTTATTATTGTTCATATATAATTAGAAATATTTTGTAAAAATATATATACTTTTTAGCGCTTTAAACATCTTTATGCACATACAAAATTCTTCTATTTTTTTAATATGTCATAAAAATAACATTTTTTTAAATTGGAAAAAGAGTAATTACTTTTCATAGCAATTGGATAAATTCCGATAACAATGTACATTATAACAATATAATATTAGTCAAAAAGTTGCATCGATTTAAATCAACGACAAAACTTATTGTTAGTGCTTTAGAGCACTAAATTGTGAGAAAAAGTTTCATGTACACATATTCTCTAATAAGATACAAAATTATCGTAAATGAAAAATGTTATATTATTATGAATATCTAAAAGTTTTATTCAAATAAACTCGTATTATAATTTAAAGATGTTTTTGCACGTTTTTGTATAAAACCATAAATTAAGTTTCACCCAGAAACATTTTGAGTTTAGATAAAAATACAAGATAAGGTAAGGTATGGTAAGATAAAAATGATTCGTGTGAATTTAGAAGATTTATTTATACGAAATGCTTATTTTTACACAAATTTTTACACAACGCTTAGGTGATTAAAATGATGTATGTAACTCGAGTACAGAGATCTAATATGTTAAGCACTACTTCTCAACTTTACAGTGAGAATATCTTATTCTAGTGCACACTTTTTGCAAGTACTAATAATGATAATGACATTATTATGTATATTAATAGTGATAAGATAAATAGTGGAAAAAAAAAACGACGTTTCCAAATATTGTGTAATCAAAATAACTTTGTGTGTATTTTATATTAATTTTTAGCATGGAAACTATTGCAAATTAAATTTCATAGACATACAATATATATATAACTAAACTGAAGAGTTATGAAAAAAGTTTTAAAAGTTGGAAAAAAAAATTAGTTTTATATCCCGTAAAACTTGTGAACAATACGTTTTATTAATCGGAGAATGAGAAAATTATTAAACGATAACGCGCGCGCTACACAGCGCTTAATTAATGTCTCTATTACGAATAAAATGTGTGTAGAGCTTGGAATGAAAGTGCTTCATCCACGACGCGATTGCAAACAGTAATGTATGTAATTAATAATATAATAATATTAATATTAATAATAATAATAATCGCAGTAAACGGTATGTATGTGTTACACAGCGTCTCTTAAGCACGCTCGCCGCGAATTCGCCGAGCCAACTGGATGTCCTTAGGCATAATTGTGACGCGTTTCGCGTGAATCGCGCACAGGTTGGTGTCTTCGAAGAGACCAACGAGATATGCCTCGGAAGCTTCCTGTAAAGCGCCTATAGCGGCGCTTTGAAAACGCAAATCGGTCTTGAAATCCTGGGCGATTTCACGTACCAGTCGTTGAAAGGGTAATTTTCTGATTAGCAACTCCGTCGACTTTTGATATCTTCTGATTTCTCGAAGAGCCACAGTACCGGGTCTGTTGCGAAAATCATAAAACGCTCAGTGTATAAATTTGTCAGCAACAATGAATATAGAGTGAATATAATGAAAGATGAAAGATGAAAGCAAATTCAAGTACCGCATGTATGTTGTTGATTTTTCTAACAGATATTTTGCGATATTTTTCTA